>NC_092207.1:49128070-49158765 GCF_043381705.1 Parasteatoda tepidariorum | reverse complement strand
TACAATTAGTTCTAAAGAAAGATGTGAAATCCTAGAGTCGAAAATAAAATGCTTAATAATGAACGTTAATAAACAAATTTTGCATTACTATATAAAGAGACTAAATTATTCAAAAAATATATATAGTTAATATAAATAAGTTGTTTAAAAAGCCTAGGCCTACATTAATATATGGCTATTTTAAAATGTAATAATCCAATAAATAAATAGGTGGATAAAACGGGACATGAAAAACTCTATCCCGTTTTATCCAACTCACAAGTGTCCCGTTTTGTCCGACTCCGTCACTTTTTGAAACAAACATGGTTGCTGCGTAAATGTGAAAAGAAAATTAGATAGACTGCACATAAAAATATTGGTAAATAAATGGTTTATAAAATTTAATACTCACCGGAATTTTATTCCCATATATGTAGGCAGTACAATGTAGAAAACAACGCTCGTAAATGTAGAAAATGGCAAGAAAATAGAATAAAAAAGTTCTGAGACCAACAACTTTCTATCAAATAGTGATCTCGTGACGGTACGCACCGAGAATGATATAATCACGGTCGAATAACACGTTTCTGTCGTTGTCCACTAGATAGCTGCAATAGTCTAGTCCCTAGGCGACGTATCCCGTTTTGTCCGACTATCCCGTTTTATCCAACTCTCCCCTACATATTTATTTAAAATATGACTTTTAAACGACATTTATTAATTTATTTAACAATTGTAAGTGTTTGTGCTAAATAAAACCAATAAACAAGGACCGGAGATTGGCTGAATAAGTATTCGTACAACCGATTTCAGAATCGTCAAGTTTTGTATTAACTTTTAAATATTTCCTTTTGTTAAAAATGAATATTTACCTGTTTTTTTATTGTATTTCACTAATAGATCAGATCACTAGTAGATCTGACTCATTTAAGTTTCTTTTATTTTTATTTTATTTAGTTACTTATGGTAATATATCGCTTAAAGTTCAAACTGTTTGTTTACATTTATCATAAGAAATCTATATTATATGCGATCTTTAATATATTTTTGGATATATAAAATTTTTTTTTCTTTGAAATTCTGTGTTAAATTGTTGCAATTACTTGTTTCTGTGTTGGAAATTTTTATAGGTTTTAAAATTTTAAACCCTAAATCTTTTAATGCGATTTAATTTAAGCATGACAATAAAAAAAAAGTATCCGAAATATTTTCGCAAGTTCATTTTGAAGAATCTCAACTAGAAATATATGGGAAAGATGGTAAACTTTTTTGCCAAATTTACTTTGAAATCATTTTTAAATAAGACTGATGTAATTGGCATGCAGCACATGCACAATTTTTTTATTTAAAACTTTCAACCGCTAATAAAATTTACAGCTAATTTTCAGAAGTATCTGAAAATAGTTTCCAATAAACAATGCAAACAGATGCACGCGTTTCTTTGCCGATTATCCTAGTTTATGTTAACGTCGGTTGTAGCAGTAAGTTGCCACATCTTGCAGTTCTTCATTATTAGAGGAAAAGCTTTTGCTCCGAAATGGCGGATAAGTCGGTCTCTCTAATTCAGGGGCTCTAGTTTACGTGACCAAATCGATCAAACATAAATATAACTATTAATGAGCGAGACATCAACTCGAATCGCATTTTTAATCTAATGGAGCTGCAAGCTAGTAGATATAACTGGTGTTACCTTTAAATAATTAAAACATGCCTAATTTTCTTCTAACAATGCGTAATAGTCAACATGTGATTAAAACTCGTTTTTCGCACGAAGGTATTAACAAAAATTTTTGAACGATTTTTAGGATCAGAGGCTAAATTTGCCCCTTGCACTCGCTTTCGAAATTCCAAGACACAAATTCCTTGCACAAACGGTTCTAAAATTAACAGAAGGGGATAAACTCTTCCTCTTATGATTACTCATTGTAGATGTAAATATAAAACTGATTAGATATCGTGTTTCTGGGTTATATTACAAGGCAATAAGCATTCAAAAAACTAATGCGGAAATTTTTCTTAAAATAATCTAATTCCTTCATAAGATAAATATGGGAAAACTGACATCCGCCCAACGAAAGACGGTATCATATAGAAAGTTTTAAATTGGTTTGCCTATGGATATAATTTTTGTTGCTTATTATCTTTATGCCTATTTTTAATATTTCTCATTAAATATTTCTGAGAATTGAAAATATTTTGAATCCAATATTTTCCAAAATGTAGATATTTTTACTATATTAGAACTTATGAATATATCTGTGAATTTTGAGAAAAACAAAGTTACTTGCATGTTTTTCAATTAATTCCTGACCTAATTTGGAACTCTCTTAAAAAGTAAGTTCAAGTTAACTTTTCGGTCAGTCGGACGCAAGTGAATTCAGCAATTTTTATTTCATTTTATTTATTTATCTCCTTAAGTGCCCATTTTGTGTTCAAAATTAAACCAGTAAATATATAAATACGAATCGTAGTGGCTCAGGGGATAGAACACACGTCTCCCAATGAGGTGGCCCAGTCTCGTATCTCATCAATGGTTTGCCGATACGAATTCTGCACTTGGATCGTACTGAAGAGAGTGCTAAAAAGTTTCCTCAGTGGTAGAAGGATCATGGATTAGAGTCCTCTTGTCATCAGGCTAACCATGGGAAGTTTTCGTAGTTTTTTTTCTATGTAAAGCGGATTTGGGTTAGTTCCATCAAAAAGACCTCCACGAAGGCAAATTTCTCTCAATGCTTGATCCCCTGTCTTCTGGATTAGGCTCAAAATTGCAAGGTTAGGAAGTTGTACATTAGGGGGGAGCGACATGGCTTGCAAATATCCAATATCCCAATGCAACTATTTACTCTGATTCGTTCTCCTCGTTACAAGCTTTAAAAACTCCTAATCCCGATTCTGAATTGATAGAAAACACCAAACAAATCTGGAAAAATATTCTTCTCGGATGGGTAAAAGCCCACATTGGTATTGAAGGCAACGAGGAGGCGGATCGAGTTGCTAAAAACACCATCAGTCTCGGCAATGTTGACATTGAGGTCCCGAGCTCCACCGCCATTGGTCAAAACATTGGTCAAAGGCTATAATTTCATGCGTTGGAAACAGGAGTGGCGGGATTCCGAGAAAGGCAGACAAACGAATAAGTTTATTAAGGATCCTAATATTAGTAGACTGCAGGCGAATTTTTATTTTAATCAATTTCTTACTGGCCATGACGTGTTTGGTGAGTATCAAAATAGATTTTTTAGTAGAGCCCCTGATTGCAATTATTGTGGAGAAATACAAAGCATTGATCATTTAATTTTATACTGTCCACGCTTCCGAACGCTCCGTGGAGAACATTTCAAAAATTTTAATCAAATTCAATGTCTTGTTAATTCGACCTGCAGGGGTATTATCAAATGTATCATAAAAAAGACACTTGAAGATATTTTGGGTGATGACACTTAAGGATTCAGAACCCCGCACTCCAAATTGGGTGTCTTAAGCTTTTACTGCACTTTTTATGTACTTTTATTGTTAATTTGATCAGTTTTATCCATGTTTGACTTGGTTTTGGGTCATGTTTTAACTGTAAATTTTGTTCCTTATGTAATCTTTTACTTTTATGCATTGCTTTTTTACGGGTGTTTTATTCACCTTTATGTGTATATTGTTTTTACTCTTTTAATTATGATCTTTGTGATTTTCCATGTCTTGGCTGGATTTAGAGTCATGTTTTTAACTGTTGGTCGCTTGTGTTTTATTCTTTTTATACTGCTGTTGATATAATTTCTGATGTTTTATGTATGTTTTATGTATCTACTCCCGTATGCCCTTAAATAGGACAGGAGGAGATACAAATAAACAATTAGGGTGGAGCGAAAAAAAAGTTTTCGATAATTAGAAAGCACTACCTCTCAAAAGTTGTATAGGAATTAGTATATCTCAGGCGCATTTTTTCAGCTTTAAGCGTCTTCTTCATTCTCCGCAAAAGATCCTTTGAAATTTTATCAAAAAACAGAAAATGTTTGTAAATTTTTCTAATTATAAAATATTGCCATATAAAAACAAATTAACATTTGAAAGCCGTGTATTAAATGAAATATAATTTGTTAATTTTTAAAAAAATTTTTCAGCTATATTTTCACTTCTTGTAACTGCTATAAAAGTTATAAAATTTCACAAAATGTACCAAAATTTTTTAAAAAAGCACCGAATTTTTAAAAATTTTCGGAAGAAAATGAAACATTTTGCAATTATTGTGTATTTACTAATACACTACTCATGAATTGGTTTGATATTTTTCTGGTTCATTTTTCTCATTACTCAGTAACGGACACTGGAGTTTTTTTATTGCTTTTTTCATATTAATAATAAA
Organism: Parasteatoda tepidariorum; assembly: GCF_043381705.1. NCBI lineage: Eukaryota > Metazoa > Arthropoda > Arachnida > Araneae > Theridiidae > Parasteatoda > Parasteatoda tepidariorum. The sequence continues at coordinate 49,154,432 of NC_092207.1, read as the reverse complement.
TACTAATGTGAGGCTTATAAAATTACAACTAAAAGTAAACATGAGAGAGAAAACTAAAGAGTACACCATAGCCTCACGAAAGTAGCAAGAATGGCTGGTTTACATTTTATATAAAATCCCAGGAAAGTTCATCTTAAGAGCGAGGTTTTTTCATGACTAGCAAACTGTGATATGAAAGAGAATAGGTTCGATTAATTTGCAAGTCTGTGAACAGTTAATTAAAAAGATGGATAGATAAAAAACGAAACCAGCTTTAGGCGAAACACAAGTTACCGAATTTCAAAAAAACAAGCTAAACTAAAACATTTCAGTTACAAAAGAAAGCAAAGAAGCTCATTCTGGAAACTTCAAATTCAATGTCAAAGAAGTACCCAAAATTTCATACTCTCCACCGCCTTCAACCTCAGTCACATCCCAAACCAGAATTAAACTTGGAACACTTGCTAGAACGTGTGCTAGATATGGAATGCTGGAGAGACTTGGTGTTGTCTTCGCGGTAGCATTACACGATAGCAGCTTTTTGAAAATTTTGAAAATTTTAAGGCTTTTGCAGGGAATGAATAGGGCTCATAAAAATTAGGAAAAATTCACGAATGATATGCTAATCATATACAACTTTTGGGAGGTAGTGCCTTTCGATTGTAGAAAACTTTTTTTTTTGGTCCACCCTATTGAATATTGATGGGTGTAAACTCAAACATTAGGTCGGCTGCTCAATGACGGTTATAAAGTAAAATATATAAATAAGTAAAATGGAAAAAAAATTCAAAGAACACTTTTTGGAACAAAGGATCTAAAAAATACGTGTCTAATAATGTGTAAGAAATATGTAAATAAATAAACAAATAAATAAATAAATAAATAAGTAAATAAATAAATAAATAAATAAATAAATAAATAAATAAATAAATAAATAAATAAATAAATAAATAAATTCTTTAATGTAAAAAAAGCATATCGTTTATCTCTCTCACTTCCCCCTTGGGTGTGAAATGGTGGTTAGCTTAATAGTTTCAGTTAGGAAGTGATTTCATGTGACGCTGGAAATTTTTTATTTAAATTTTAATTTAAAAAAATGAGATGAAAATCTTTGCTCTCGGAGGTTTTTCAAGGAAGTACTGACTGATTAAAATTTTAAATTCAATGCCTTTTATATTTTATGAAAATTGAGTTCCCCTAAAGTTAACTGAAAATTTAGTATACATGATATATTGCTGTATTTCGACAAGTTACATTAACCAAGAGAGTCAGTGGACAAAATGTTAAAAATAAATTGTTATTTTTTTATTAATAAATTATTTCGTGGCAATAGTTTCCTAGCTGTGCAAAAGTTGAAAGCTAGTTTTTAAAAGGTAAAAATTTATTTAAATGCAAATTATATTAATTATTCTTGTCAAAATATTTCGAAATGAAATCCAAAATGAGTTTTATTAAATCATTCCGAGTCACTACTTCTCAAGTAGCTTAAAAAATTAAAATCTAGTTTTTTAAATGCTAAGAACTTATTATTGTAGTAACCAAAAGACTTAGGATCAAAACGAATAAAAACATGTTTTCAGGTTTTTGTTTTGTTTTCAAAACATGTTTTTCTCTTTTCGATAAATCATTTTGAGCCACTAGTTTTTGAATTGTTCAAAAATTAAAAACTAATGTTTACATGCTTCTTATGGACGCAGATAATTGAAAGTTCGGTTATTTTTTGACAAATAAAAATGAGTGCTTATTTGCATATTTTTCAAACGCATTCATCGAGACCAAATAAACAGAACATTTCTTAGCAAGACATTTATAATGTAAAAGCTGATATTGAATTTTTCAGTTTTTCGTTCTCTTCGGTCTTGACAGAATTAATGGAGGAATAGTCGTCGATGGAGAATACTCTTTCGCTGAAGATTGTTGAGAGATATTTGATTCTGAACGATTACGTTTTACTTCTGTTAGGGAAGTTTTTCCCGATGCTGGTTGAATTCTGCGTTTTGTAGATGAAAGAGAAGCGCTTCCTGTACGGGGTAAGCTTTCTGTTGCTGGCTGGGAACGGTATTCAGATACTAATCTTTGCGGACTAAGACCTGCAAATTGTTCACTCAAACCGGATGTTTGGGGCTCTTCTGTGTTTGCAGGATGGATGTGGCAGCTTCCAGGGTTCAAAGAAAATGACTGAAATGAAACAATAAGTGAAATATACTGAGTGTCTCAAAACTTTTGGTACACACGTTAGGGGGTGATAGAAAACAACTAGATAAGCACAAAACACCATGCAATTCATGGTCCGAACGCTAGGCGTAACACACTGGAGGGAATCTTCCAGCGACTGCCATAAAAAAGCTGTTTACAGCAGCTGTCTTCATTCTCTCCGTGGATCAAAAAAGAGAAGTATACGTACTCTAATCAGGAGAAAAACTGGATGCATTACATGTTCGGAGCAGCAGACGGCTATGCAAGGTATGCTCTAAGATTGTACCTAGAGTGTTTTCCAACAAGACGCGTCCCTGATGCAAGAGCATTTCAATGGCTGTACCAACAACTCTGCGAAAGGGGTCCCTTTTCAAGTTGCATTTAGGATACAGGACGTGGCAAGAGAGTAAAAACGCCATGTGTAACTGAATCTAACACACGGGCACTCTCCCAAGCCGTTCATGTTTCCCGTAATATGGCGTATCGAGTGCTGGGGGATGAAGAAATGCATACCTATCATCGTAGAAAGTTCAGGGCCTGGAACCATCGAATTACTGAGCAAGTGTCAATTTTACCGCATGGTTTCTCCAATAGACGACTGTGGACCCGGAGTTTTGTGCACATGTACTGTTAACTGACTAATGCACATTCACATGCGAGGGTATTTCGAATACACATAACTATCACGTGCGGCAACTGAAAATCCATTCGAAATACGTCCTCGTTCATTCCAGCTATCAGCACACATTACGCGACTCATGTGGTTCCAACAAGACGGGGCACCAGCTCATTAAAGTGTATAAGTGGGTAAAGCCTTATATATCGTGTATCCGGGGCGATGGTGATCCAATCAACGATCACTCACCGCATTTGTTATGTCTTGACTTTTTCTGGACGTCATACACATGATATATATCCTCAGATATTCCCATTGATATATATCATCATATATTCTGATGATGGTCTCATATATTCTAATGAGGACCTTCTTGCCCGGTTATCCGTAGCTGTTGACATCATAAGAGAGATGCCTGGTGCTTTCGTCAATGTACGGTGGTCATTCTTTTGACGGTATGAAGCCTGCGTCAATATTGACGGTCGCAATTTTGAGCTGTTCCTCTGGGACTTAGTGTTCTTTAATCTCCTTTTGTTGAATAAAATATTTTTCTTCATTTTATCGGTGTCTCCGTCTGTCTTTTTTCCCAACATATCATGACACAGCATGCTTCTTAATTTAACGCTTCACGACTTGAGTTCCGAATATGGGTTGTATGGTGATTCATACTTGTATAGCTGTATTCTATCACTTTATATCGTACGCGCCAGGAAATTTCGGACACCCTGTACATTAAATTTAAATTCTGAGCATGTTTAGTTTTACTTAGTTTAAGTTTTATTCCCAAATATTGCACATATATTTTAACGATATAGTATTCATGTTTTGGCTTATTTTTCAGACATAGAGAGGGCGGATTAGTAAGGCATGATAAGTTAAAATTTTTTTGCTCATGAATTTTCAATCATTTGGAGAAAGAAGGCAATTTCTATGAAAGACAAGTCACATCAAAATTTCCGTAATGAGTAAAAACGTCGTATTCTTTATTATTGATGTTAATGTTTCACAAATTCCCTGTTTTAATTTTTTTAATGGAAAATATTATTCACTCAAACAAATATAAAAAGTACGTATTGTAAAAATGTACTTACAAATCTATTCTGAATATTTATTATTTGCCTGAACTTTGGATTTTTCTTAAATCTTATGTATGTTTGCACGACATATTGATTTAAAAGTTTATGCTCTTTCAATGTCAAAGTAAGTTTTGCTCAATTAGAAGTATGTGCAATACTGAGCTATGTTACCTTAATACATGTTTGGATAAGAAAATAGCATTTAAAATGCCTGAATTGTTTTAAAATTTACCAACTTCAAACACCATAAAACATCAAGAAACTCTATAAGCGGTTTTATTCTGATTTTGGTGAAATTAACTACGAAATATGGTTTTGTAATGCGTGTTAAAATTTGGTAAAAAAGTAGCAAAATTTGATACCTTATCCTGATATTATTTTATCATGATACCTTAGAGCGTAACATAAAAAACCATTTATTCTGTCAAATTTAATTTTCAGTTTTGCATTTTTCACTAAATGTGTGGTAATAAGAACAATAATTTTGAAAACCTGAATTTCTGGTAAACTGTTATCATAGGTATAGGAAAATTATTAAATGAATTGACTTAAATACCATATATTTTGGTTTCTATTACCAGAATTATTTTTTTTAAACCAGAAATGTCATTTCGGTGATTTTACCAGAAATCAAGCAATTTTGGTGAATTTACCAGAAATCTAGAATTTTACCAGGAACCAGAAAAAGTTCTTACATAATGCGCCAAGTTGGTATACTTCCAGTTACGCCCTGGTCTAACATCTCCTAAATTCGGTTCGAAAATCCCAGAACCAGGAGAACTACCGTTTCTTACAGATCTTTCACGGAAGTCGGGTACTAGTAATTGATGAGCAGATTGGTGACTTTGACAGAAGTGGCTATCACCAGCAGCTCCTTCAACGTCAGTTCTGGAATATGGTGCGTCAATGAATTCATTAACTTGCTGATTCTTTTCAAAGTCCATTGAATGCAAAAATTGTCTGAAAAAATGCCCTCCATACGTGACAAGGAGATCAGAGGTTTGCTTCCCGTATCTGGCAAAACAAAGTGAAGCTCTGAACCAAAAGCGAACGTCAAAAACAGAAAACGCTTGAGTTATAATTTTTTGAAACCTACAGGAATTAGTAATCAGCATGTTGGAGAAGTTAGTTTCAGACATTATTTCAATTGAGTATTATAATGTAATTGTTATCTTATTACATGAGATTAAATGGTATTAGTGGAAAATTTTAGCAGTGTAGGAGTGAGGACAATGAAGATTTAACTCTTTTTCAGTCATTGTGAACAATATAATATTGAAACAATAAAAATTAATTATACTTTTGTTCAGCTTTGACATATACTTTAACAAAGAGTTGATAAAAATTAGAACGAATTCTTAATTGTTGCAATAATTTCTCTGCTGTTATTAAATATAGTTAAAGCATTTCTTTTAAACAATTTCCCATTAAATAATCAATAATCAACAAATTTGCATTGATATTGTTAGACAGGTGTTCCAAAATAACCACTTTTAACGCATATTTTTAGAAAGCTTGCCAGAAATGAAGTATTTTTACTGAGAGAGTGAGACTCAAGCTTCAAAACCTGTTTGATTGCTGGATTCAAATTACCTACAATTATCATTAGGAGACCAAATTTGCTTTGTCTTTCAACTCACTTTCTTCATTAGTGATTGACAGAGTTTATTGGAATAGCATTTTTGCTTAAATAATAATTCGTGACTCTTAATGAATATACTTTATTCACATGTATTTTAAAAATATGATGCCCGGTGACTGAGCGGTAGCGCTTCGGGCTGTCGTGCCACAGGCCCTGGTTCGATCCTCGGGCCGGGCAGGGTTGACTCAGCCTTTCATCTCTTCAGTGCGTAGATAAATGAGTATCAAGCATGCTTGGGAACTAAACACGGGGGGTTCCGCGTTCGGTTGACCACCTGATCGGAACATCTGCCTCTGCACCCCAGAGCCCCAGGTCAAGAAAACTGAGATGGGCACAGTAGGCCTTGGCCCTCTTTGGGCTGTCGCGCCGATGAGTTTAGTTTAGTATTTTAAAAATATACATCAATGGTGGTCGTTACGAAATACCTTGTATATAGGTAAGAGTGGCCATTTTAAAAGCCACTGAAAGGTACCGTAAAAAATCTGGTAAATTTTTATGATACCTTTTTCCTTCGGATAATCAATTAAAATAAAGTAATTACATAGTAGTAATTACATAGTAGTAATTATTAGTATAATAAATTATCATATACAAAATTAGAGGAATCCATCCCTGTTCGCTTTCACTCGCCTTTTTTCTTAGAAACGAAAACAAAATTAGTTCCTTCAAATTATTCTTTCAAAGTGAAAAAAAAATGCAAATAAGGAAAAGATAGTTTAACATCAAACACACGCAATGTCACTCAAGCGGAAAGGGGAAAGTAAATGTGATCGTAGAAGAAACAGAGGAATATGAAAGAATTCTCGACATTGTAGTTTATGTAACAAATAACAACGAGCCCCCAAATTAAAATATTCTAAATTTTTTTCCACATGAGATGAGAATATTAGACCTTGGTTCTCTCTAAATGACTAGAAAAATATGTATTTTATTATTATTTTTTCAAAATTTTGTAAAAAAAATACCAAAAACTTCTAAAGTTTTACATTTAAGAGCTTTCAAACTAATTCGAATTAAAAAAAGAACAACTTTTTTTTATTTTTAATTATAAGAGTACGTGTTTGCAAAATATTATTATTTATACGTGATTAGGTTTTCCTTTATAACGAAAAATCTGAAAAACGGTGAATGTAAACTATTTAACTATTCCAAAAATAATTCGAATTTTAATATAGTGACATTTTCAGACATAAGAACAAATGGCTGCAAAAAAAAAGAAAAAATTACAGCCAATTTTATATTGTTTCATCCAATAGTTCTTGACTCATCAGTGTGAGAAAGTACGTTCGACAAAATTTTACTGAAACAACTGTGACGGCAGCATTGACTTTTTGTAAAATTTTAATTATTTTTCTTATTTTCTTTGTGTTGAGGGTAAAAGTTACACAAAGAATTTTCTGCTTGTGATAATCACCTATGCCTTAGCTTCAGTTAATTTTGCCAACATATACGTATACTTTTATGGCATTTCGTCTGTACCAATGCACCAAAGTTACACTTTCTAAGTTAGTACACATAATTATAATAAATTTAGATATTTTGTTTTTATGTAACAATCTACTGAACTAAGCAATAAGAATGTAATCTTATTTTTCTTTTAAAAAATGAGTTCATAAAAAAGCTTATCTCAAATATACAGAGTAAAGCCTCGATTATCTACGAATGGATTATCAGCGAAGAGATCGAAAACTGAATTGCGCATATTGCTATATTGATCATGAATTTTTTTAAACTGAACACTTTAATGTATGAATATTTTATATATGAGGACTTTTTTGAAGTATGAATGTGCTAATTTTTTCTTTACCATTCGTATATATTAAATACAATTTCTGCATGCATCACACTCTGCATGAAGCTGATTATTCAGTTTTAAATCATTTAACGCATCTCGTTAATGGTAATTCATGAGCCGTGATGACTCAGGGGATAGAGCGTTCGCCTGTCAATAAGGTGAACCGGGTTCGAAGCCTAGCGATGCTGGGCGATACGAATTCCGCATCCGGTTTTCACCGACCACAGTGTTGACGTAAAATATCTTCAGTGGTAGACGTAACAAGGCTGAGGACCACAGTGGTGACGCAAATAAAAGTGGCACGAGAATATGATAAATTAAAAAACTATAAAACCATCTTGTTGACGAACAAATTATTTCATATTGGAAACAATCTGTATTCTTTCCAAAAAAGGAAAGAAAAAAAAGAAACTAACCCATTCCTGAGATAAATGTGGGAAAATTAACACCCGTCTAAAAAACCAACAGCTTGTTAGATTTCTGATTTTGATTTTAAATGAACAAATTTCAATATAAAATGCTGATTTCCAAGTAAGATGTTCTGATTTTTAACTACGTTTTTTTTTTGTATGACTACAATAGTTTCCTACTTAAAATGTTCTTAAGTTTTATTATTGTTTGTCAAAAATAATGTATTAAAAATTTGAATTTGATGAAGGAAACTTAAATAAACCCACAATATCTATAATAATCATAATAGTAGTTGTTATCCATGATGTTAATTACGTTTGTAAAGTCTTTGATAAAAGTTTAATGCTAAATTTACAGAGATAACTATATATATANTTAATGGTAATCCATGAGCCGTGATAACTCAGGGGATAGAGCGTTCGTCTGTCAATAAGGTGAACCGGGATCGAAGCCTAGCGATGCTGGGCGATACGAATTCCGCATCCGGTTTTCACCGACTACAGTGCTGACGTAAAATATTTACAGTGGTAGACGTAACAAGGCTGAGGACCACAGTGGTGACGCAAATAAAAGAGGCACAAGGATATGATAAATTAAAAAACTATAAAACCATCTTGTTGATGAACAAATTATTTCATATGGGAAACAATCAGTATTCTTTCCAAAAAAAGAAAAAAAAAAACAATCTAACCCATTCCTGAGATAAATGTGGGAAAATTAACATCCGTCTAGAAAACTAACAGCTTGTTAGATTTCTGATTTTGATTCTAAACGAACAAATTTTAACATTCATGCTGATTTCCAAGTAAGATGCTCTGATTTTTAATTACGTGTGTAAAGTCTTTGATAATATATATATATATATCCAAAGTTATATAAATTATAAAGTGTGTTGAATAAATATAGCTCATAAATTTTCTGCGATTATAATATATTGATGAGTTGTACCATATTATCTTGTATTATACGGACTATGGTTCAACTTGTAACAAAGATGGTTTAATTGAACACCTTAAAATGTGATGCAAATTTGTCTTAATTTTAAAACAAATTACCTTTAATGTTGAAGCATAGCTCTAATGTAACTTATATGCTTAAATATGGAAAAAATTTGTGTTAATGTTAAATAAAATACTCTCTCAGATAAATCGGTTAACGTTGATCACTAATACGGTGCAAATTTGCTTTAATATTGAAACAAATTTGCACCACATTATTGATCACCATTAACTGATTTATCTGAGAGTTTATTTTATTTAACTGAGAATGTGTCGATACCACACGGTTTACCATATTATCCTTAATAAACCTGATTATGCAATGTGTACTATGGTGGTTCAGTTTAGCATTGTAAAATGTGGAGCAAATTTACTTTAATGTTAAAGCAAATTTATTACGTTTAATCAAGGTTAACTGATTTATCTGAGAGTGCATTTATACCATAATAAAACTCTGCAAAAATACAAAAGTATAGTATCAGAGAATCTGTAAATGGTTTAAAATTCTTATTAAATATATGCTGATATTAAACGAAACAAAAATGGTGAAACAGAAACTCAATTTTTGATTCTGAAGTAATAGTAAAATATAATCGATATCTAAATGAGCTTCATTATATATTGTTAAGAAAGCAGCTGCATTACATCTGAAAAATCACTTTTGACAGATTATATATTTTTACGTAGTCTTATCAGCACTTTTGTATATTTTAAATAACCTTTGTGTTCTCACATATATCTCTGGTCTGATATTTTCTGCAACTCGGTAAGACTCAATTTTATTGTGACACATTATTGTATGTTTTTATAGAATGGCTGATGAATGTAGAGTTGCCAAAATGAAAAACGGAATATCTCAATAACATATAATTTAATTATTTAATTTTCATGCTCTAAGATGAAATCTTAATGGTTCTAGAATTAATCTTAAATTTTTGTGGCGACGATATTTTAAGTTGAAAAAAGTACTCTCTATGAGTAAAAATTCCTTTTTTTTTGTTGCGGATTTTGACTCCTGACCGTCAAAATACGGGAGGTTATTTGGAAATAATTAGTGCAGATAGTTGCAGATAGGAGAGAGATCGAAAGTTTCAGACTATTTATAATGCTTTCACACTTTGCATATTTCATTATATTTTTCGAGCATTTTAAAGTAACTAAATAAATTTTATACGCAATTATAATACACGTTTTTCAAAAGATGATAGTTAAGTAAAAAATAATTTTTTTATCATAATTTATTATTTAACTGTTTATTTAAAATGTGAACAGAATTGATCAAGTAGTTTTTGGGAAATAAGAATTTGAAATATGACTTTTTTTTACTACTCAGCATGAAAAAGGAAAACGGGGCAAAAACGGGTGAGTTTAAAAAACGTGTTAATTTTAAGGGGCTTAAACTTTCGACCACTCTCCAGCCTAAACTATTGGGATCATATTTTCCAGGTTATGGCTGCCCTCCATATTTCATGGGTCAAGAATTGAAACTCTTCGAACATAAGGTATGTTTATTGAGAAAAATATGTTTTTTAATCTGATTTCATAACTTAAAATATTTTCTGCACAAACTTATTAGCGACTAAAATTGAGACCTTCGAACCATTAAGACCGCAGCTTAGTACGAGACGATCTGAGTAATATATTAAAAGTCAGTAACTCCCTCATGCATATGGATCTCACATAAAAACATACAGTGGTGGCCAAAAGTGTGGACATTTTTTGAAAGTTTCATGTTTTTCAACTTTGTGTGCTTGTAGAATATATTAGAATATAGTAATTTAATGTAGAATTTAATAACAAAAGCAGAATTTAAATATATGTATTACGAAAAAAGTTATGGTCATTTTAGTAGAACAAACAAACACAAATCGTTTTGAATAAGGACGTGTTTTGTAATTAAAGCGTACTAGCCAATCACAAACACTGTTCTTAGGACCAATCAAATGTCTGTAACTATAGTTCAGGTTATTTGGATGGTAATAGAGTTATTGTTGTGGAAATATTTTGAGGAATGATGCATACTAGTACAATTAAATAGAATATTGCAGTTTTTGAATATTTAAAGTCCTTTTTTTTATTAAACTAATTTTAAACAATGCCATCAGCAAGAAGAACTAATTGGACATCCACAAAAAGAAGCCGAATTGTCATATTGAGAGAAAATGGGATCTCTTATGCTGAAATTGCAAAACAAGTTGGTGATTCAGTAACTTGTTCTGGTGTACGAAAGTTCTGCTTACGTTATGAGAAAACGAAATCGGTGGAAAATAAAGCCAAATCAGGCCGAAAAAAATGCACAAGTGCAACTGCCGATAGAAAAATTAAACGGCTATGCCTTCAAGATGGAAAAATTTCATCAGATGCCATTAGATGTGAAATGAATGCAGCGGGTATTGCAGTAAGTTCAAGAACAATAAGACGAAGGTTATCAGGATTTAAACTACAAGCGAGAATTCCAAAGAAAAAACCATATTTAAATCAAAAGCAACGCGAAAAACGAGTTAAGTGGACAAAAGAACACATTAAATGGCCAGAAAATCAATGGAAGCAAGTAATCTGGAGCGATGATAGTAAAATATCACTCTTTGGTAGTGATGGTGGAAAATATGTGAGACGTAGAGTAGGTTAAGCACTTCATCCTGATTGCATTGAAGCAACTATAAAAAACCCAACAAATGTCATGATTTGGGCATGTATGTCTGCAGGTGGTGTGGGACGAATTTAAGTAATTGATGGCATCCTGAATGCCAAATGATACATCGAAACTGTCCTGAAACCAAAATTGATACCTTCCATCAGGGATCTCTTCCCCTACAACGCACCATTACTTTTTCAGCAGGATTCAGCTCCATGCCACACAGCAAAAGTATGCAAAACATGGTTTCAAAATAGAGGCATAGATATGTTACTAAGGCCAGGAAACAGTCCTGATCTCAATCCAATTGAAAATTTACGGCGACGTTTGAAAATTCCTGTACGAAAAAAACGTCCATCCAATAAAAGACAACTTATTGAAGCTATAATTGATTCTTGGCACCATGTGATTACGAAAGATGAACTCCAAACACTCGTTCACTCGATGAAAAGACGCTGTGAAGCTGTCTTAAATTATAAGGGTTATCCTACTAAGTATTGATTGTGTAAGCATCACTTTAAAAAAATGCAAATCNTAAGCACATATAAATTACCGTTCTGGTATCAAATATTCAAATAAATATATATATATTTCAAATCTTCAAAAGTATTCAAATTGTCAAATATTTAATCTTCAAAATGGAAATTAATAAATCTTCGCCTACCTTTCTTACCAATCCTTAAGACAAGGCCGCCCACCCGGGGGCGCCAGAAATGTCGTTCCTAACCGGATTGACTGTGTTTGTGAGAGGCATCTTGTCTATTGATTGATAACGTTTAAAAACAGGCAAAACAAAACATTTATTTTAAATAAAAAACAACAAAAAACAAAACAAAACACAGCGTTCCAAAGATATTTCAAAAAGCCAATTCAACGATATTTCCAGTTCTCTCTTTTTTCTCTTGCCATACTCAGAGTAACCTACATATTCTGAATACTTTTGGTGGCGCAAACTAATTGGAGTTAGTGATTGCCGCAACAACAGTTATAATTTTTTTTCGTGATTCCACCATGCATTTTACGTTTTTTTAGTTATCCGCGATGCCTTTTCCACCTAATTCCATGGCTAATCAGTATTTATTGCACATGGATGTTATATCTATTATACAGATATTTCTCTTTTAAAAGTGATGTATGTATCCAAAATTAGGTATCCAAAATTAGGTAAAATAATAAATTGGTACAACCTTTTAATTAAAATTAGATTTTTTAGAGCTTTTTGGTATTTTTGTTTCTTAAGCATATAGGAATTTATGTTTTTAGCGCTAAAGAATTTTAAAAATGGCAGACATAAAAGTTTTTTTTAATTTTACACTAGGGGACTAAGCCTCTTGTTTGCTGCCTCTCACCAACTCTTCGATGACTTCTTCGTAATAAATCTAATTGAAAACTTTCACTTAAAATATTTTTACTCTAAAGAATTCTGGTTGCTAACGCTTGTGCCCCCACATTCTACGTCCAATATTCATTACTTTAAATTAAATGGTTATTTTGAGTCCAATTTGATTAATAAATAGTATGAAAGACTTCATGAGATTCTGTTAAGATTTATTAGCGAATACCCAGTTTGGAGCACGTGCATCACATATTGTTAATCCTTAATGATACTTGGAGGCTTGTAACATATAGTGTACCAATTTTGTTTCTTCCTCATCTGTGAATATTTTGCGAATCTGTATATTTAAAATATATTTTAAGTCAGAATTTGGCTGCTCTCTGTTTTTTTAAAGGAAATAAAATGGCGGTTCAGAGTTTTCTTACTAATACTAAAGAATTCAGCAGCTGATAAAATTTGCCCTGATAAAATTTGCAGCAGTTTTTTCAACATTGTTAGCACGAACTGCTGTATTATTTTTATACTTTTTGCTTCTAATTCTTGTCATTAGTTAAGTCTAATGAGTTCCTAAAATAAGAAATAATAACTATTAAACTATTAATAAACACATATCATATAAATTAAAAAATACTTTGCATGCACAATATCTTTTTGATGAAAATCTATTTTTAATAAGGATTAATTATGCATACCTAGTGTCCCAAGGTGGGTCACCTCCATCTGTCTCGAGTTGCACCATATACTTAATAGGATATTTTAAAATATCATACTTTTAGGCTTAGCATTAGAACAATTAAATTTGATAACTTTTAAATTGAAAGTTTTCTACTTCATTATATTATCTTTTATTAAAAATAATTTCATTAAAGTTTCTTTATACAACTAATTAAACTTTTATAAGGAAGTAAATAAACATGCTTCAAAAAATAAAAATCTTAATAAATTCTTACCCGCTTAATCAATAGAATCAAAATATGTTCTAAAGTTAGGTGATGCTGACATTTATCTGAATTTGAAAGAACTAAAAGATAATTTAAAATTTAAGACCAATAAAAATGTCCCAAGGTGAGCCACTCTTCCCTATAAATAATTTTCTTTGGTAATCATGACTTTTTAAAACAAAATTAAAAATTAAGGGTATATTATTATAAAAAAATTTGGTGAGTTAACAACGTAGTTAAATATATTTGCTTGCAGAACAGGCTCCTATATTAAATACTATTTCTGCATGCATCACACTTTGCATGAAGCTGATCATTAAGTTTTAAATCATTTAGCGCATCTCGTTAATGGTAATCCATGAGCCGTGATAACTCAGGGGATAGAGCGTTCGTCTGTCAATAAGGTGAACCGGGATCGAAGCCTAGCGATGCTGGGCGATACGAATTCCGCATCCGGTTTTCACCGACTACAGTGCTGACGTAAAATATTTACAGTGGTAGACGTAACAAGGCTGAGGACCACAGTGGTGACGCAAATAAAAGAGGCACAAGGATATGATAAATTAAAAAACTATAAAACCATCTTGTTGATGAACAAATTATTTCATATGGGAAACAATCAGTATTCTTTCCAAAAAAAGAAAAAAAAAAACAATCTAACCCATTCCTGAGATAAATGTGGGAAAATTAACATCCGTCTAGAAAACTAACAGCTTGTTAGATTTCTGATTTTGATTCTAAACGAACAAATTTTAACATTCATGCTGATTTCCAAGTAAGATGCTCTGATTTTTAATTACGTGTGTAAAGTCTTTGATAATATATATATATATATCCAAAGTTATATAAATTATAAAGTGTGTTGAAAAATAATAGCGCTGATGAGTTGTATATTGATGAGTTGTACCATATTATCTTGAATTATACGGACTATAGTTCAACTTGTAACAAAGATGGTTTAATTGAGCACCTTAAAATACGATGCAAATTTGTCTTAATTTTGAAACAAATTAGCTTTAATGTTGAAGCATAGCTCTAATGTAAATTATATGTTGAAATGTGGAAAAAATTTGTTTTAATGCTGAATAAAATACTCTCTCAGATAAATCGGTTAACGTTGATCAATATTACGGTGCAAAATTGCTTCAATATTGAAGCAAATTTGCACTACATAATAAATCAACATTAACTGATTTATCTGAGAGTTTATTTTATTTATCTTAGAATGTGTCGATATCACACGGTGTACCATATTATCCTTAATAAACCTGATTATGTTATGCGTGCTATGGTTTAACTTTTACGAAGATGGTTCAGTTTAGCATTTTAAAATGTGGTGCAAGTTCACTTTAATGTTAAAGCAAATTTATTACGTTAAATCAAGGTTAACCGAATTATCTGGGAGTGCATTTATACCATAATAAAACTCTATAAAAATACAAAAGAATAATATCAGAGAATCTGCAAATGGTTTAAAATTCTTATTAAATATATGTTGATATTAAACAGAACAAAAATGGTGAAACAGAAACTCAATTTTTGATTCTGATTAATTTGTAAAAGTAAAATATAATCGATATCTAATTGAGCTTCATTATATATTGTTAAGAAAGCAGCTGCATTACATCTGAAAAGTCACTTTTGACAGATTATATATTTTTACGTAGTCTTATCAGCACTTTAGTGCATTTTAAATAACCTTTCTGTTCTCAGATATACCTTTTGTCTGATATTTTCTGAAACTTGGTAAGACTCAATTTTTTTGTGACGAATTAATCTATGTTTTTATAGAATGGTTGATGAATGCAGAGTTGCCAAAATTAAAAACGGAATATCTCAATAACATATAATCTAATGATTTAATTTTCGCGTTCTAAGATGAAATCATTATGGTTCGAGAACTAATCTTAAATTTTTGTGGCGACGATATTTTAAGTTGAAGAAAGAACTTTCTCTGAAAAAAAATGCCTTTTTTTGACGGATTTGGACTCCTGACCGTCAAAATATGGGCGGTTATCTGGAAATAAATAGTGCCGATAGTTGTAGATAGGAGAGAGGACGAAAGTTTCAGACTATTTATAATACTTTCACACTTTGCATATTTCATTGTATTTTTCGAGCAATTTAAAGAAACTAAATACATTTTACACGCAATTATAATACACGTTTTTCAAACGATGATAATTAAATAAAAAATAATTTTTTACAATAATTTATTATTTAATTGTTTATTTTAATTATGGTCAAAAAACTTTTGAAAGACAAATAATGCAATAAATGAAAAATAGTGTATTCAATTGCTTACGTCATTTTTAACTGCATAATTTTAAATGACTAAGTCCAAAATGTGAACAGAATTGATCAAGTAGATTTTAGGAAATAAAAATTTAAAATATGACTTTTTTTTACTACTTAGCATGAAAAAGGAAAACGGGGCAAAAACGGTTGAGTTTAAAAAACGTGTTAATTTTAAGGGGCTTAAACTTTTGACCACTCTCCTGCCTAAACTATTGAGATCATATTTTCCAGGTTATGGCTACCCTCCATATTTTCTGGGTCAAGAATTGAAACTCTTCTAACATAAGGTATGTTTATTGAGAAAAATATGTTTTTGTATCTGATTTCATATTAGTGACTAAATTTGAGACCTTCGAACCATTAAGACTGCAGCTTAGTACGAGACAATCTGAGTAATATATTAAAAGTTAATAACTCCCTCATGCATATGGATCTCACATAAAAACATACAGTGGTGGCCAAACGTGTGGATATTTTTTGAAATTTTCATGTTTTTCAACTTTATGTGCTTGTAGAATATATTAGAATGTAGTAATTTAATGTAGAATTTAATAACAATAACAGAATTTAAATATCTGTATTACAAAAAAAGTTATGTTCATTTTAGTACAACAGACAAACACAAATCGTTTTGAATAAGGACGTGTTTTGTAATATAAGCGTACTAGCCAATCACAAATACTGTTCCTAGGACCTGTTTGTAACTATAGTTTAGGTTATTTGGGTGGTAAAAGAGTTATTGTTGTGGAAATATTTTGAGGAAGGATGCATACTAGTACAATTAAATAGATTATTGCTGTTTTTGAATATTTAAAGTCCTTTTTTTAATTAAACTAATTTTAAACAATGTCATCAACAAGAAGAACTAATTGGACAACTACAAAAAAAAGTCGAATTGTCATATTGAGAGAAAATGGCCTCGTTTATGCTGAAATTGAAAGACAAGTTGGTGATTCAGTAACTTGTTCCGGTGTGCGAAAGTTCTGCTTACGTTATGAAAAAACGAAATCGGTGGTAAAAAAGCCAAATCAAGCCGAAAAAAATGCACAAGTGCTACTGCCGATAGAAAAATTAAACGGCTATGCCTTCAAGAGAGAAAAATTTCATCAGATGCCATTAGATGTGAAATGAATGCAGTGGGTATTGCAGTAAGTTCAAGAACAATAAGAAGAAGGTTATCAGGATTTGGACTACAAGCTAGAATTCCAAGGAAAAAGACCATATTTAAATCAAAAGCAACGCGAAAAACGAGTTAAGTGGGCAGAAGAACACATTAAATGGTCAGAAAATCAATGGAAGCAAGTAATCTGGAGCGATGAGAATAAAATATCACACTTTGGGAGTGATGGTAGAAAATACGTGAGACGTAGAGTAGGTTAAGCACTTCATCCTGATTGCATTGAAGCAACTATAAAAAACCCAACAAATGTCATGATTTGGGCATGTATGTCTGCAGATGGTGTGGGACGAATTCAAGTAATTGATGGCATCCTGAATGCCAAATAATACATCGAAACTGTCCTGAAACCAAAATTGATTCCTTCCGTCAGGTATCTCTTCCCCAACAGCGCACCATTTATTTTTCAGCAGGATTCAGCTTCATGCCACACAGCAAAAGTATGCTAAGCATGGTTTCAAAATAAAGGCATAGATATATTACCATGACCAGGAAACAGCCCTGATCTCAATCCAATTGAAAATTTGTGGCGACGTTTGAAAATTCTTGTACGAAAAAAGCGTCCATCCAATAAAAGACAACTTATTGAAACTATAACTGATTCTTGACACCATGTGATTACGAAAGATGAACTCCAAACACTTGTTCACTCGATGAAAAGACGCTGTGAAGCTGTCTTAAAAAGTAAGGGTTATCCTACTAAGTATTGATTTTGTAAGTATCACTTTAAAAAAATTCAAATCTAAGGTAGATCTTACTATTAGTTGCATAACTTTTTTTGTAATACAGATATTGTAATACTGTATTTATTATTACATGTTACATTAAATTACCTTCAATTTGATATGTAAACGTTTGAATTTAAGTGAAAATTAATATATTCTTCAAGCACACAGAGTTGAAAAACGTGAAACTTTCAAAAAATGTCCACACTTTTGGCAACCACTGTATATATTTTTGCTTCATAATGCTATTGACATTCGTATTTGGACTGTAATTTAAATTTAGTCCTTATTTGGAGACTCCAAATAGTTCTTTGAAATCGCACCAGGTGGCAGGCCATTAAAGAAAGTTAAGAGAATATTATGTAATCTCTTTGGAGTCGACGGAAGATTCAAGAAAGAAGTGAAAATCTGATATTCTGTTAATTTATTTTGGAGGGTATATTAAATTACTGGAAAGGCTAATATATAATTTTACACCTTATTGTATTTAGTAAATGAAGTATGAGTATTCAGTTTTTCCAGGATTAAAATTATATAGGACATGAAGACACCAATTTTTGACTATACAGGACAAATATTTCCAAGAATAAATTATTACTCCACAATCCTGAGACAATAAATCGGCTTGTACCATATCGAAATGTTTTTTACAACTCAATTAAAAATTCAGGCATGAGATGGTTAAGGTGTTTCGTGTTTTATTTTGTATGGAAAGTATGTATTAGAAAATGTTTTATGAATTTATATTTTATTATTCGATTTAATTTTTTATGCACATTTCAGATTACAGATGGCATTCATAGCTAGCATTTTGTTGCTTGTGTACAGCACCATTGCTGTCGATGCTTTATTGAATGAATGTCCACCTTTAGAATCAACATTGTGCACCTGCACAATCAAGTGGGGTAATTTAACTATATTTTAGTACAATTAATTGCTTGTGTGTATCTGTTTCCTTTTAAGAACGTTTTTTGACTTATGGTTCTTGCTCGCTTTTTTCGTTAATCGGATTTTTTCCAACTGTTAAAAAGATAATATAACTCAAGACCTAACTCAATATTTAGAATTACCAAACACTGTAAAATATTCCGGATCAGATCACAATAAGAAATATAGGCTTTTTGAGTGCATCATCCGTAAAATCCATTTTACCGCAAAATCAATTTTTGTCGTAAAATATTATACCGTAATTTTGGCTGTAATAATAATTGAATTCAAGTGATTCTGCCACTCTACGGCAATTATTGCTGTATAAATTACAGTATTGCTCCTTAAAATGTTCCGATAAAAATGGATTTTATGGAAAAATGTAACAGCACTCTCAGTGCCTGTGCTTTTTACCATAATTTGAATCGGAATCTTTTACAGTGTAGATTACCACGGGACATTAAATTAAATGGTCTCTAAACAAAGATGGAAATTTTTTGACTGTTTCAAGTAATAGGTATTTTATAGATGACTGTAATTACTGACAGGCACCTGTTAAGAGCAAACTGTTAAGTTTCATGAATTTCAAAAAAATTATTATTTCTTACATATTGAATACTATCCGATTGAACATGCGTAAAGTGCAAGTAGTTTGATAATATATTTAATTTTTGTATATTTATTTGAAAGGTAGATTTCAATACTATGGTTATTAAGAAAAAGTATATGATTTCATAGTAACAGAGAATTTTTTTTTTCGAATTCAGTTTCAAAAATTACCAAAAATACACACGTTTTTTGAGTCATAAATGTAGGTACCTCTAATTTTCCTATGATGTAGGTCAATACTTTTGTCTTCAATTTTCGTTTGTCTGAATGAATATGTGTTTTTTTAAAAATAATTTTGAGTTATACAATTAGATTTATTGTAAATAAAATATAATTCACGTTGAACTTGAAGGAAATAAGATACCCTTTGAACAAAAGAGACACCATCAGACAATAATTTTGCAAAAAGAACATTTTTTTAATCATTAATAAAAAANTACGGACTTAGGTTGATTCTTACTGCTATTTTTACTTCAAGATAGTTAGCTTTTCGGACCGCATTCGTAATTTATATTAGTAGTTCGAAAACATTTCTTTATGTGAACATTTCTTTATTCTGTTCTATTAAATTATTTTGTGTTTTTGTGGGGACATTTTTATGATTATCAAAGTACTTGTAAATAAAATTTCAATTATTTCAATTGGAGTGATTTGAATTGGAGTCATTTTGACCTAGTTTTTCCTTTTAGGTCCCTTAGTTACTTGCTCTAAAATAACAGATGTAAAAACATTGAAGTCAACACTTGAAGTGTTGAAAGGTTACTCTATCGACCTAAAACTCTCCGATGTTGAACTTCCTGAATTAGCACCAGACACATTTCAAGGATTGCATATTGAGCTTCTTGCTTTGAACAAAATTGAAGTTGCTTCATCAGATGTTATACAATTCCAAGGATTAGAAAAGTCTTTGATAATTCTTGAAATTAACAACAGTTTTAAAAAGAATCCTCTTCCAGGTTTGAAGTTAGACAATCTTGTGAATTTAAAGGTAGGTTTCAGAAAAAATTTTTCAATAAGATTTTAAACAATTATGAGAATTATTGGGGCAAGTTTGTCTAAAAGATTTCTCGAAAATCATCTTAGAGTAAATTATTTTATTATAGAATAATTTATTCAGAGTTAGAGAGATTAATCAAATTATTTAGTGCTTAACCTATTCCCTGCACGAAGGCATGTAAACTGCATTCAATATAGTAAACGTGTTTGGTAAGCAAAATTATCTATTTATGGTTTTGAACTCATTGAAATCTGTTATGAGCATTAGAGAGGAATACGTTATCTATAACTTACTAGTTTTACATTTTTTTCCAATAAATCAGAATCTGTATTTATGCAATAAAAAAAATTTGGGAAAGTTTAAATTTGATGTAACTATCTTAAAATAAAAATAACCGCGGGGGTGAGAGAATAGTAGTGAGCAGGGTCAGAGCCCTTTCGTCTTTCATAGCAATTAAAATAAACCAGAACTTGAACAAAAACTAGCAAATAAAGTTAATTGGGTTTTGCATCCATTTAACTTTATTCGATGTTAGTTCAGGTTTTGGTAGTAGTTTTATCAGTACAGTAAAAGCTTCAAAATTTTTAAAGTTTTTTAAGCTGTGAAAAGTTTAAAAGGCTTGTTTAGAAGGTTTCATCAACAAAAATATGCAGTGTATTTTCAAAACATTATCCCTCAGAATAATATTTTTGGGATCCTTATCTTGGATAATGAATTAAATAAAATAATAAATTTTCAATTTGAAATTAGGTTTAAACTGAGACGAGTTTTGTATTTGTAAACAAAGGAAATGATGCATTTTGCTAGGCTGTTTTATAGTTTAAATTTTAAAAAAGGGAATTAATCTGGTTTGCTTTTCAATTTTTTTTTACTTTTGATAAGTAGTACTTGATAAGTACTCGCTTTTTATTCTCAATTTGCTAATGATTCGTTGAAGTTTGATAGTGTTTTCCTTTATATTTTTTTAAAATTAATTACTTGCTACTTAAACAGTGCAATTCACAATAACATTATTTGTGGTACTTATAAGCAGCAAATGGACACATGGAAACACTGTTTAACGGAATAAAACTGTTACAAATATTAAAAAAAATTCGAGTGTATGAAATTGGTAATTTCTTTAGATACGTTATTTGTCTTCATAAGTAAATGTCTTAAACTTAAAGTTTCAATTAAAAACTATACAAAGTGATGGATAAATTATGTAAATACAAAGGAAATAGTTCAAAGTTAACGAATATGTAATGAATTAGCTCTTTTTTTAAATTTGATTACTCGATAGTCTTATAATAATTTTATGAAATGATAAACTTAGGGGATAGTGGGTTCGCCTTCCAGTGAGGCGAGTCAAATTCGAATCCCAGTCGATATGAATTCCGCATCCGGTTTGCACCGACTACAGTGCTGACGTTAAACATCCTCAATGGTAGACGGATCATGGGTTAGAGTCTCCTTGCCGTCAGACTAACCGTGGGAGTTACTCGCGGTCTTCCTCTTAATGTAACGGAAATGCTGGTTAGCTCCATCTAAAAGTCCTCCACGAAGGCAAATTTCTCCCAATATTCGATCCAGGAGTTCCCTTGTCTTCTGGATTGGTTCAAAATTACAAGGCTACGGAGTTGAACATTAGTAGTCATTAAACCATAAAATTGAGTCGACTGTTCAACGACGGTTATAAAAATAAAATAAAATATTAGCTTACGGCAGGGGTAGCCTGGTCGGTAGGGCGCTGGTCCCACGTCCAAGAGTTCGTGGGATCGATCCTCACCGGTCGAAGACTCCCCGCGTAGTAAACGGTGGCTGAAGCACGTTAAATTTGTTGAGTCGCAAGATCCTCCATGCCCCCATAACAAATCAATACCTAAGGGGGTACTGATCAAGGAGTTTATTTGTGTTCTGGATTGGTTTAAAAATTACAAGGATACGGAGTTAGAGATTAGTAGTCTTAAACCAAAAATTGGGTCGGCTGTTCAACGACGGATTAAAAAAAAGAAGAAAAAAAAATTAGTTTATGCCCAAAAATAGGGACAATTTTATTTGGAAATAAAATAACAGTAAATTCTGCTTATAGTAGTACGGAATTGATTTAAACTCGTAATTCAGTACAATGCTCCACATGTAATTTGGAAATAAAATAACAGTAAATTCTGCTTATAGTAGTAGGGAATTGATTTAAACTCGTAATTCAGTACAATGCTCCACCTGAAATTCGGAAATAAAATAACAGTAAATTCTGCTTTTAGTAGTAGGGAATTGATTTAAACTCGTAATTCAGTACAGTGCTCCACCTGTAATTTGGAAATAAAATTACAGTAAATTCTGCTTATAGTAGTAGGGAATTGATTTAAACTCGTAATTCAGAAAGAAAAATGAGGCCTACTTAGTAACTAAACAAGAAAAGTTTTTAAAGAAAGATTTAAAAGTTCAGGTTTTTTTTACAAATATATTAGTAGAAAAATATTAACACTTTACTTAAAATGAAATTCCGTTCAGCAATGAATTGATAATAATAAGTAAAACATCTTTACATTTGTATTGTCATAATTGTATAAAATGTATCGATTAATATTTATATTATACTTAGTATTGTATTATATACTTCGTCAATGATTGATGTTTTAACTTTGTAACCTTCGGCTGTGTCCTTATAATGCACAAGGTTTTCTTTTTTGATGTTTGTTTATTTTTGTTATGTTGAATCGCATTAACTTTTGACCTTTGTCAAAATTTTATTTTTAGTCTGTGATCATGAAGGAAAATAACATAGATGATTTAACTAATGACTGGTTTGCTGGAGGCTCAAAAAAACTATCTACTATTTTGCTACTAAGGAATGATCTTAGGACACTAGGAGACAAAGCCTTCCAATCCTTAGATGGCTTGATGATGCTTTGGATTACTGGAAATTCTTTTAGAAAAATATCAAGATCTATGTTCCCTTCAAATTCTAATGTTCTAGAGAATATTGATTTGTCGTAAGATTCAATTTGATCTGGTAATATTTTTTGTGCCAATTATTTTAAATGGAATACTGGTGAAACCGTAATAAGAGGTATCTAAAAAATAAATTTAAAAGAGCTTCTCTTATTGAAATTTAAGTAGCATTATATAAATTACCTCCAGGATTTAAAGTGGTAAGATAAGCATTCAGAAATGAGCGCTCATTCTCAGGACTTGCCAGACGTATTTGGTTATGACTTATTTTAATTTGAATCTTCTGTATGATAGATTTCCGTCGTGCAGTTTCAGTATAAGATTAATTACTGTTAATCACAAACAATCATTTAACAATGGATATAGATTTTTAAAAATAGTGAACGAATTGTTCCCAAGTGTGGCAAAAACGTGCATAAAACAAACATCCATCTGAGTTGATAGTAGGTCTTCATTAAGTTAAATTAACTTACTTCAATAAATGTTAGTTCAATAATTCAATTAAATAAAAAGAGCAATTCAGTTTTCTCTAAGTGTTGAAACTTTTGCGTATTTAATTGGGTTATCCCGAGGAATAAATTTTCGGTTGTATCTATGAAAACACACGATATTGCTTAAATCAGGAATGGGAATTTCAAATCTGAGGTTGGTTCTGCTCCTAAAGATACAGATTATTTTTAAAATCAGCTTTATTGACTACTTTTTTGTCGAAGTCAATAAGCTAAAAACGTTACGTATAGCAAGGGGTTGTGTAAATGATGCCACAAACTTCTAGGGGAGTAAATAATATCATAAAGATTAAAATTTCATAGAAGCTCATACCTGA
Organism: Parasteatoda tepidariorum; assembly: GCF_043381705.1. Lineage (NCBI taxonomy): Eukaryota > Metazoa > Arthropoda > Arachnida > Araneae > Theridiidae > Parasteatoda > Parasteatoda tepidariorum. The sequence continues at coordinate 49,130,314 of NC_092207.1, read as the reverse complement.
AAATGTCATAGTACGTGTTTAGGAGAGCTTTCTATTATGATTTGTTCAGAAGCATATGAAGAAACAATTCATAATGGGCAAGAGCCTCTAGCGGTGTATGATGACATTGTCGGACATGGGTTTCTATGCAACTTTAATTTTGATAATGTGTCCCTACTTTCCTAGAAATTTGTCCTATATTTCGAAAAAAAAAATAAAATTATTAAGTCATTAAAAAATCGGAGTTTGTAGGGAGAAAATGATTGTAGATTTGAAACCAGTGATCTTAGTCAGCTCTGCAGATGCAAAAGTACCTGAGATCTGTTTAAAAAAAATCATGCAACAGAAAGAAAAATCAGTTCCCTAGTGTATTGAATGATACGCAGACTGTAAGAACTGTAATGTATTATCATCCGAATCCGGTGTTAAAAATTATGTGTTATTTCAAGTTTATACCAAATTGAGAGTTCATAAATAATTATTAGAAAAGTGCAGAAAAGTTAATTAAACTAAAGCTAAATTACAATTTTGCATATTATAAAGAAGTCATTCTTCATGCTTTTAAAATAGAATTAAACTTCTATCTTGCAGGAACAATAAAATAAAAGAGATTCCCTTTGGTTTGTTCAGCAATATGCCTGAATTGGCCTATGTCAATTTGGCTAATAATTGGATTGATACAGTTGAGGAGGATGAAACCATATTGAAAAAGACACGGATACATTTAGAAGGTGAGTACTGCCTTTTAATGCATTTGTGATTAGCTGTTTTAAGAAAATGCCTTTGAATGGATTAAATGTTAAAATTATTTTTACATCTTGTGCATGTTAATACATTAGCTAAAAATGTGCGTCGAATTAAAATGTCTTTCATATTAAAATGATAACTAATATTAAAGTTGCGACGCTGTCCTCATTAATGAAAGAAAATTATTTTCTACGTTTTAGAAAAGAAAGTTGCATACAAATTTAGACAGAACTTTTACTTGATGTGAGTTAAGAATAATTTTAATGAGAATATACTAGTGACTAGTGAGTATTATACTGCTGAATTGAGTTTTAATAATCGTAGTGGTAGTTACGCCCCAATACTCCTCCACCAGAATTTTATCAGGGATAGAATTGGATGAACGGATACCACTAGTTGCTGTACTTGTGAAAGACCGGGAGAGCAGGATAAAGATCACCTGGTTTTTGATTGCTGAATGTGAGAGGTGTATTAACTTCATGGTAGTAGTCGCTCCTGTGTTGCCTTTAGCAGTCGAGTGTATGCAGGCTGACATTGTGTGTAATAGAGACGAGACTGAGCAGCAACAGCGTGAGGAAGTGGATAATGTTGTAGTCACAAGTAGCAAGTATACTGTTCAATGTGGACCATCCAATGAAGTAGGCGTTACCAGATCGAAGTGGGCGTTACTGTCAAGATAGGCCTGATCGTATCACACCCGTAAGTCACCAATGTGTGGGGGGGGGGAGTTATCGACAATGCCAATCTTCTATCAAAAGGTACCTCTTAATTGAATCAAGTTAGCATGTCTTATATACCAGCGAATTGATGTTTAATAATCATAGTGGTAGTTACGCCACAGTAACTTCAATGAAATTGAAAAATTGATAAGAATAACTTGAAAAGTAAAGTATTGATAAGAATTACTTTAAAAATATTGATAAGAATAACTATAAAAGTATCTTCAATTAAAAGATGGGTTTTGCACCTTAAAAAAAATCTAAAATTTGATTTATACATTGTTCAGAAAAATAAAATCGGTTTGGACTACCTTGCATTCATGAATAATCGGATTCTACAGCATATACCTTTCTAACCGCAGCAGAGAGTTTCAGAAGACAGAATACTACCTAAGAAAATACAATTTAAAATGTTTCCTTTAACAAGTGGATTTGAAACGATTCCCAGAAAGAGTAATGGATTTGTTCACTGCTTACAGATACTAGATTTGTACATTCTTCTGAGCTTGTAGTGGATTCAAATATAATTCTACAGCATATGCTTTTCTAACCGCAGCAGAAAGTTTCAGAAGACAGAATACTCACTAGGAAAATACAATTTTAAATGCTCCCTTTAACAAGTGGATTTGAAACGATTCCCAGAAAGAACAGTGGATTTGTTCATTGCTTACAGACACAGGATTTGTACATTGTAGTGGATTAAAATATAATTCTCAATCAGCTGCATTTACCATTGTAATCCCAAATAATTTTAAGAGATGAAATTTCAGTTAAAGACATAGTGTGACTTAATGAATTT
>NC_092207.1:49110454-49125252 GCF_043381705.1 Parasteatoda tepidariorum | reverse complement strand
ATATATATATATAGATTATACTTAGTATTGTATAATATACTTTGTCATTGGATGATGTTTTAACTTTGTAACCTTCGGCTGTTTCCTTATAATACACAAGGTTATCTTTTTTATTGATGTTTGTTTATTTTTGTTATGTTAAATAGCATTAATTTTTGTCCTTCGTCAAAATTTTACTTTTAGTATGTGATGATGACGGAAAATAACATAGATGATTTAACTAATGACTGGTTCGCTGGTGGCTCGAAGAAACTATCTACTGTTTTGCTACTAAGGAATGATCTTAGGACACTAGGAGACAAAGCGTTCCAATCCTTAGATGGCTTGCGAATACTTTCGATTACTGGAAATTCTTTTAGAAAAATATCAAGATCTGTGTTCCCTTCAAATTCTAAAGTGCTAGAAAATATTGATTTATCGTAAGGTTCAATTTGATGTGTTAATATTTTTTGTGCCAATTATTTCAAATGGAATACTGGTGAAACCGTAATAAGAGATAGCTAAAAAATAAATTTAAACGAGATTCTTTTACTGAAATTTAGCTAGCATTAAATAAATTACCTCCAGGATTTGAAGTGGTAAGATATTACTTGAAATTTGTTGGCTTCAAATATAATTAGGTGCAAATGAAAGTCGACATGTTTCAGGCACTCAGAAATAGGCGCTCATTCTCAAGACTTGCTATTTGGCCATGATATAGCTTCTGTGAAACTTCAATAAAATGAAAAGAGCAACACTGCTTTCTCTAACTATTGAAACCTTTGCGTATTTAATTGGCTTACCCTGAGGAACAAATTTTCGGTTGCACCTATGCAAACACATGATATTGCTTAATTTAGGTGTGGGAATTTCAAATCTGAAGTTGGTTTTGCTCCTAAAACTACTGATTGTTTTTAAAATGAGCTTTATTGACTACTTTTTGGTCGAAATCAATAAGCTAAAAGCTTTATATATAGCAAGGGGTAGCGTAAATGCAGCCACAAACTTCTAGAGGAGTTAATAATATCATAAAGATTAAAATTTCATAGAAGCTCATGTCTCGAAATGTCATAGCACATGTCTAGGAGAGCTTTCTATTATAACCTCTTCAGAAGTACTGGAAGAAGCAATTCATAATAGGAAAGAGCCGCTAGTGGCGTATGATGACATTTTCGGACATGGGTTTCTATGCAACTTTAATCTTGATAATGTGCCCTTACTTTCCTAGAAGTTTGTCATACCATTTATACGAACCCTGTTATATACAGCTTTTCTAAACTCGTATATTTCGAAAAAAATACAATAAATATGTCATTAGAAATCGGAGTTCGTAGGGAGAAAACGGTTGCAGATTTGAGACCAGCTATCTTAGTTAGCTCTGCAGATGCAAAAGTATCTGAGATCTGTTTAAAAAAAATTCATACGACAGAAAAAAAATCGGTTCCCTAGTGTTATGAATGATACTCACTCTGTAAAAACTGTGATGTTTCATCATCCGAATTCAGTGTTAAAAAAATGTGTGTTATTTTAAGTTTATACCAAATAGAGTGTTCATAAATAAATTTAATCATAATAATTTACATAATATCTTTAAGTTTGAATTTAAATCTCGACACTAACAATTGATAGAACTTACGCTAAAATCAGATGAATATACTTTTTTTTTTATAAATTATTTTCGCTCATTTCGGAGTCACTTTAAACCTCCAATTTTAGTTCCCCATATTTCTTGTTTGCAATCGAAAAGAGAAGTGAAATTCGTCTCGCCCATCTGAACATTCAACAGCGATAAGCAAGTCTGTCAATTGTTTATCTGTCAGTTGTATTAAATAACTTCATAATTTCAATCAGCTCGGTACAAATTCATGCATCCTCTCTGTACTCTGAATATATTTCATTATCAAACTAATTTTATCTTTTGAAATATTGTATATATACCTCATACATTATTGATGCTTGCTTTGTATTATTTCATAAAAATAACTTTTCTGACGTACTTTATGCGTATTTTATATTGTGATTATAAATCTTAGAGTTACTTAGCATTAAAAATGGTGGCGAGTACTTTAGAAAACTACGATGGTGGCGACTACTACTGCAAAAAATGAATGCCTAAATTTATGAAACTTTTTCGTTTTTGAAGAAACCGTTTCCTGGTTTAAGCTCAGGGCGAACATTTCGGCAGAGTGACAAAATTTCCTCGAGGAAGCCATTTTCGTTAAATGTAATGAAATATTACGTCATTCCGGTTTCGTCAAATTGATTCATCAGAGCCATGATGTCTCCGGGAATAATTAAATAAATAATCAGTATAATTAATAAATTCAGTGTTCGCCTTCCTATGTTGTGAGCCTGGTTTAAATCTCAGAGATGGCTGGTCCATACGAATTCCGTATCTGGCTTGCACCGACCACAGAACTGACGTAAAATGTCTTCAGTGGTAAACGGATCATGCATTAGAGTCAAGCTAACAGTGGGAGGTTTTCGTGGTTTTCCCCTCCATGTATCGCAAATGACGGTTAGTTCCATCAAAAAGTCTTCCAAGAAGGCGATTTTCCCCCAATATTTGATCCAGGAGTTTCCTTTTCGTCATATATTTGAGAGTTCACGTTTCGTCGCAAATCACTTGATTTCGCGACGCAATTCTCATAAATCACGGAAGGCTGCTCAAGGATTACTGAATCGCTAAAAGTTAGAACTATATTTCTGAGAGTGCAGGGTAAAAAAAACATTCTTGGTGTAATGTAAAACTCAGATCCAAGAGTTATGTATGGTGGTTCAAAACACCACTTTTGTGAAAAGTAGATGCCACCAATTACAGTGCTGAGATACACTGTCGTTGTTGTTGAGATACAGATTATTTTTATAGTGTGAAAGTAAATAATACCCTTCATTAAAATCAGGGCATATTACACCTCCATTAGAAAAGTTACTAACACATCTATTCGAGTATGTTGCAGAAATACAACGCCTATATAAAAAGTACACATTTATTTGTAAGAAAAGCGCAGAAAAGTTAATTAAACTCCAACTAAATTACAATTTTGCATATTATAAAGAGGGCATTCTTCATGTTTCTAAAATAGAACTAAATTTCCATCTTGCAGGGACAATAAAATAAAAGAGATTCCTTTTGGTTTGTTCAGCAATATGCCTGAAATAGTCTACGTCAATTTGGCTAATAATTGGATTAATACAGTTGAAGAGGATGAAACCATATTGAAAAAGACACGAATACATTTAGTAGGTGAGTACTGCCTTTTTATGCATTTGTGATTAGCTATTTTAAGATAATATCTTTGAATGGGTTAAATATTAAAATTATTTTTGCATCTCGTGCATGTTAATGCATTAGCTAAAAATTCGTGTTGAATTAAAATGTCTTTCATATTAAAATGATAACTAATATAAAAGTTGTGATGTTGTCCTCATTAATGAAAGAAAATTACTTTTTACGTTTTAGAAAAGAAAGTTACATACAAATTTAGACAGAACTTTTACTTGATACAAGTTAAGATTAATTTTAATGAGACAATTCTATGATTTTTATTACTTTTCGTTTGATGGGTATCAAACGAAATCGAAAAGAGCTGTCACCACATCATCCGGTTATTTATTTGACACTGGTGTTTTTTTAATTTTTATAACATTTATATCACACAAATAAAATAAAACACAAAAAGACATAAAAACATGATAAGAATAATAATAAAATTTGTTGGAGTTTGCTGCTAACAGTTTTTATACATTTATTTAAGTTCAATCGTCTATCTATCAGTTTTTGTTACATTAAAGAAAATTCTGCGTCTATTTTGAGGAATTTCTTTTGTTTGGTATCTATCTAAGTTCAGTGGTTTTTGATGGTTGAGCTAAAGTAATTTTTATATGTTTTTATAAATATGTATTTAATTAATACATTTTTAAAATAGGAAATCCATTGAAATGTGATAAAAATCTTGAGTGGATCTGTAAGAATGAAGTGACTTTGGATATCAATACTGCTAAATGTGATTCACCTAATTCAATGAAGGAATACTCTTTGAAAGTGTTTTGCGACGTAGCTGGAAAACAGGATTAATATTTTTGACAAAAGATAAAATATAATTTATGATGATTACTAACAAGATGACAAACATATGAAGCAATGATAGTGTGGTATATCAAATTCTGTGCAAAATAAATTAAATTCTTTATATGATTTGTTCTGTTGCCTTTATTGTTTTGAAATTTCCTCTTATTTGAGTTGAACATTATGAATTATAAGTAGTGTTGAAATGAAAAATGGTGTGATAAACAAAATTGAATCTTGTGTTGTTATACTCAACAGAAAAGCTTACACCAGTCGTTCCATATTAACCTTTATGGCAGGTTATTTCGTAATAACTGTTCTTAAAGAGTGTTCTTAATATCACGGGCGCATGATCGTTACATTTGGCAACAGATTTTACTCTGTCTTTTAAATTAATCGTCCTTGCTCGTTGTTCCGAAATAGCAGTTCTTAAAGTGTGTTCTTAAACTCACAGCTCATGGTCGTTATATTTGGTGACAGAGTGCTTCATATTAATCGTCTTTGCAGGTTTTTTAGTCATAACTGTCCTTACAGGGTGTTCCTAAAATCACGGTAATTACAACAGATGATGATAGAACATAATAGGACAATTACAAATCACCAAACAACTTACGGTCAAAATACATTTTTAAAACTCTAGAGGGCACTTTTCAGCCAGTTCGAAGCAGTAAAGTTTATTCATGTTCTGGATAGGCTCGAAAATGTATTTTATACCCAAATCAACATATGGTCATTGTAGTGTAAGGGAAACGAATAGGTAACACCATGAATTTTTTCCTATGAAACGCTTCATAGATTCAAGAACAATTTCAGCCGTTGCCCAAAATATGAAGGAAAGAAAAAGGATTGTTAGCCAATAGCAAGGAGGATACGGGATAGAATGGACATAACAGAAATATGTTCCAGTGACTTAATGATCCTCTTTGCTGTTCAATGATACAAATTCCTCTAAAAATGATTAAACAACAATTTATTTAATCGACATTTTACCATTTTCAGCAAAAACAATAACATTTCAATAAAGATTTGGTATTCAAACTGTGAACAGTAAAGCAAAACCATTCATTGATACTTTTCAACTAATAAAGTTAAGCATCCAGAATTTTATCCACGTCTCACCTTATGAAGCCATTCAGCTTGTTGCAGTTGGGCACATACGGTAACCGAGTGGACTAATCTGTCAATCTCATGACCAATAGAACATGGTGTTCGGTCATAGTAGTAATTAATAGTATAATAAATTATCATATACAAAATTAGAGGAATCCATCCCTGTTCGCTGTCACTCAGCTTTTTTCTTATAAACGAAAATTAAATTAGTTGCTTTAAATTATTCTTTGAAAATGTGTAAATAAGAAGCTAGTTTAACATCAAACACACGCAATGCCACTCAAGCTAAAAGGGGAAAGTAAATCCGATCGTAGTAGAAACAGAGGAAGAATGAAAGAATTCTCGATATTGTAGTTTATGTAATAAATAACATCGAGTCGCCAAATTGGAATAATATAAATTTTTTCCACATAAAATGAGAATATTAAGACTTTGTATCTCTCTAAAAGACTACAAAAATACGTATTTTATTATTATTCTTTCAGAATTTTGTAAAAAATACCAAACACTTCTAAAATTTTAAATTTAATAGCTTTTAAACCAATTCGAATAAAAAAAAACAACTTTTTTATTTTCAATTATAAGAGTACGTGTTTTCAAAATATTATTATTTATCCGTGTTTTCCTTTATAACGAAAAATCTGACGAACGGTAAATGTAAACTATTTAACTATTTTAAAACCAATTCGAAATTTAATATAATGGGATGCTTTGTACATCTTCAGACATAAGAACACATGGTTGGAAAAAAAAGATAAAAAAATTACAGTCAATTTTATATTGTTTCATCCAATAATTTTCGACTCATCAGTATTAGAAAGTACTTTCGACAAAACTTTCATGAAACAGCCTGCGACGGCGTCATTGACTTTTCTAAATTTTAATTATTTTTCTTATTTTCTTTGTGTTGAGGGGGAAATGTTATACAAAGAGTTTTCTGCTTATGATAATTACCTATGACTTAGATTCAGTTAATTTTGCCAACATATACGTATACTTTAATAGCATTTAGACTGTACCACTACACCAAAGTTACACGTTCTAAGTTAATACATATAATTATAATAAATTTAGATATTTCGTTTTTATGTAACAATCTACTGAACTTACTAAGTAATAAGAATGCAATCTTATTTTTTCTTAACGAAAAATGATTTCTCAAAAAATCCTATCTCAAATATGCAGTAGAGCCTCGATTATCTACGAGTGGATTATCCGTGAGGAGATTTAAAACTATATTGCGCATATTGCTATGTCATTGAATTTTTTAAGAAAGTGTAACTGAACATTTTTATGTATGAACACTTTTATGTATGAGTATTTTTATGAAGTTCGAATATAATAATTGTTTCTCGACCAGTCGTTATTTTAGGGATTTCGACGTAGAAATAAGATTTATGCCGTGTGCTTTAAATGTATACTCACGTATAAATATATTTTTCATGCTTCCACCTTGCATTTTGAGTTTTTTGTTTTATCCGCGGTGCCTTTTCCCACCCGATGCCATGGCTAATTGGTGTTTTATTGTACACGCATGTCACATTAAACAGATATTTCCCTTTTAAAAGTGATGCAAGGCAGATATCTAAAATTTGATAAAATTATTAACCTTGATGCAACCTTTTAATCAAAATTAGATTTTTTTACAGTTTTTTAGTATTTTGGTCTCTAAAGCGTATAGGAAAATTAAGTTTTCAGCGCTAGAGAATTTTAAAAATAGCAGGCATTAAAAGTTTTTTTTATTATTTTACACTAGTTGACTAAGCCCCTTGTTCGCTGCCTCTCACCAACTCTTCGATAATCATTATAGTAATAATCAATAATCCTTTGCATAAAACAGTTTTTTCTACGAAAATTGAAAATTTACACTTTGAAATATTTTTATTTTAAAGAATTCTGTTTTCTTACGCTTGTGCCCCCACATTCTACGTCCAATATTTATTACTTTAAATTAAATGCTTATTTTGAGTTAAAATTGATTAATAAATAGTGTGAAAGATTTCGTGTTATTCTATTAAGATTTATTAGCAAATATAAATAATTTTGTTTGGTAATCGTTACTTTTTTAAAAACAATATTAAGAATTAAAGGTATATTATTATAACAAGTTAGGTGAGTTCACAACATATTTGCTTTACCAAATAGACTCACATATAAAATACAATTTCTGCATGCATCCCACTTTGCATGAAGCTGATCATTAAGTTCTAAATCATTTAACGCATCTCGTTAATGGTTATTCATGAGCCGTGATTGCTCAGGGGATAAAGCGTTTGCCTTTCAATGAGGTGAAGCGGGTTCGAATCCCAGCGATGCTGGGCGATACGAATTCCGTATCCGGCTTTCACCGATCACGGTGCTGACGTGAAACATCCTCAGCGGTAGACGTAACAAAGCTGACGACCACAGTGGTGACGTAAATAAAAGAGGCACAAGAATATGATAAATTGAAGAACTCTAAAACCCTCTTGTTGATGAACAAATTAATTCATATGGGAAACAATAAGTATTCTTTCCAAAAAGGAAAAAAATATGTATCCCATTCCTGAGATAAATGTGGGAAAAATAACACCCGTCTGAAAAATCAACAGCTTGTTAGATTTCTGAGTTTGATTTTAAACGTTCAAATTTTAATATTCATGCTGATTTCCAAGTAAGATGTTCTGATTTTTAATTACATTGTTTTTTTTGTATGGCTACAATAGTTTACTACTTAAAATTTTACTAAGTTTTATTATTGTTTATCAAAATAATTGCATTAAAAATTTGAAAACTTTGATGCGGGAAACTTAAATACTTAAATAAACCCACAATATCTATTAGAATCATAATAGTAGTTGTTATTCATGATGTTAATTACGTGTGTAAAGTCTTTGATGAAATTTTAATGCTAAAGTTACAGAGGGAACTATATATATATTTACTTCAATGTTGTAGTAAATTTATTACGTTAAATCAAGATTAATCTATTTATCTGAGAGTGCATTTATACCAAAATTAAATTCTGTAAAAATAAGTATGGTATCAGAGAATCTGTAAATTGTTCATATTTTATATATTAAATATATGTTGATATTGAGCGAACAAAAATGGTGAAAAAGAAACTCAATTTTCGATTCTGATTGATTTGTAAAAGTTAAATGTAATCAATATCTAAATGAGCTTCATTATATATTGTTAAGAAAGCAGCTGCATTACATCTGAAAAATCACTTTTGACAGATTATATATTTTTACGTAGTCTTATCAGCACTTTAGTACAATTTAAATAACCTTTCTGGTCTGAGCTATACATTTGGTCTGATATTTTCTGCAACTTGGTAAGACTCAATTTTTTGTGACACATTATATAATATTTTTATGAAATGGCTGATGAATGTAGGATTGCCAAAATTAAAAACGAAATATCTCAATAACATATAATCTAATAATTTAATTTTCACGTTCTAAGATGAAATCTAAATGGTTTGAGAATAAATCTTAAATTTTTGTGTCGGCGATATTTTAAATTGAAAAAAGTACTTTTTCTGAATAAAAATGACTTTGTTTTGACGGATCCTGACCATCAAAATATGGTTGGCTATCTGGAAATTAATAGTGCCAATAGAGTAGATTGGAGAGAGGTCTTACGTAAAAAATAATTTTTTATAATAATTTTTTATTTAACTGTTTATTTTAATTATGGTCAAAAAACTTTTGAAAGACAAATAATATAATAAATGAAAAATAGTGTATTCAATTGCTCACGTCATTTTTAACTGTATTATTTTAAATGGCAAAATCCAATATGTGAACAGAATTGATCAAGTAGTTTTTAGGAAATGAAAAACTAAAATATGACTTTTTTTTACTACTTGGCATGAAAAAATAAAGTGGGGCAAAAACGGGTTAATTTTAAGGGGCTTCATCACTGGGCATTATCATTTCAGGAAACATCTACATAGATTGGGACTTTTCGAACAAGAACCAATATGTCGGAAATGCCGTGAAGAGGTAGAATCAGCACATCACATCCTATACGAATGTGATGCCCTCGCCCTTACGCGCCTCACTACCTTAGGCAATCCATATCCTAAAGAGCTTCACCTTAATTCCATTAAGGGACTGTCAGACTATATTAATAAAGTAGGCGACCCGAGACAATGGAACTAGGAAAAATTGGGCTTGGAGTATGGTACAAAATGCAACATGTGCAGAGGTGCCACATATCTGACAAGCTCAAGCAAGAAGAAGAAGAAGAAGAAGAAGGGGCTTAAGCTTTCGACCACTCTCCTGCCTAAACAATTGGGATCATATTTTCCTGGTTAATGTTCCCTACCATATTTTCTGGGTCAAAAATTGAAAGACTTCGAACATAAGGTATGTTTACTGAGAAAAAATATTTTTGCATTTGATTTTATAACTTAAAATATTTTCTGCACAAGTTTATTATCGACTTAAATTGAGACCTTCGAACCATTAAGACTGCAGCTTAATACGAGAAAATTTGAGTAATATATTAAAAGTTAATTACTTCCTCATGCATATGGATCACACGTAAGGACATATATACTTTTGCTTCATAATGTTATTGACATTCGTATTTGGACTGTAATTTAAATTTAGTCCTTATTTGGAGACTCCAAATAGTCCTTTGAGATCGCACCAGGTGGCAGCCCATTAAGGAAAGTTAAGAGAATATTATATAATCTCTTTGGAAGTCGACGGAAGATTCAAGAAAGAAGTGAAAATCTGATATTTTGTTCATTTATTTTGGAGGGCATATTAAATTTCTGGAAAGGTTAATATATAATTTTACACCTTATTGTACCTAGTAAATGAAGTATGAGTATTCAGTTTTTCGAGGATTAAAATTATACAGGACATGAAGACAATTTTTGACTATACCGGACTAAAATTTCTAATGAATTATTACACCACAATTAAATTATTACACCAAACTCCTGAGACATTAAATTGGCTTGTACCATATTGAAATGTTTTTTACAACTCAACTAAAAATTCAGGCATGAGAGGGTTAAGGTGTTTCGTGTTTTATTTTGTATGGAAAGTATGTAGTAGAAAATATTTTATGAATTTATATTTTATTATTCGTTTCAATTTTTTATACACATTTCAGATTCCAGATGGCGTTCATAGCTTCAATATTGTTCCTTGTGTACAGCACCATTGCTGTCGATGCTTTATTGAAGGAATGTCCATCTTTAGAATCAACATCATGCACCTGCATCATTAATTGGGGTAATTTAACTATATTTTAGTACAACTAATTGCTTGTGTGTATCTGTTTCTTTCTAAGAACGTTTTTTGATTTATGGTTCTTGTTCGCTTGTTTTCGTTAATCGTTGTTTTTTCAACTGTTAAAAAGATGATGTAACTCAAGACCTAACTCAATATTTAGAATTACCAAACACTGTAAAATATTCCGGATCAAATCACAATAAGAAATATAGGTTCTTTGAGTGCATCATGACAGTAATTACTGACAGGTACCTGTTAAGATGGAATCAAAATATATTCAAAGAATGAATTTCAAAGAAATTATTATTTCTTACATATTGAATAGTTACATGCGTAAAGTGCAAGTAATTTGATAATATATTTAATTTTAATATATTTATTTAAAAGTTAGACTTCGATACTATAGTTATTAAGAAGAAGTATATGATTTCATAGTAACAATTTTTTTTTTCGAATTCAGTTTCAAAAATTACAAAAAATACACACGTTTTTTGAGTCATAAATGTAGGTACCTCTAATTTTCCTATGATGTAGGTCAATACTTTTGTCTTCAATTTTCGTTTGTCTGACTGAATATTTGTTATTTTTAAATTAATTTCGAATTATACAATTAGATTTATTGTAAATAAAATATAATTCACGTTGAACTTGAAGGGAATAAGATACCTTTTGAACAAAAGAGACACCATCAGACAATAATTTTGGAAAAAGAAAATTTTTTTAATCATTAATAAAAAATTAGTTTTAAGAGAAGGATTAACTAGATTGTCGACGGCAGACTGCTTTGTTTTTAAGATGGTGAACTAAGTTCAAATCAGATTGATGGCTTGTCGTTTTTTTTTTGACACTGCTAGTTTTTGTAACTGGTTCTGTCTCAAACATTAATAGTGACAGACAAACCAGTTGATAGTTATGTAATTGAATGAGAAGTAATGCAACTAGTACTATTGCTAACATGTTAACTGGAGAAGGTATTTGTAACTTTTCTTCTTGAGTAGCACAAATATGGATCAGTTTCAATTAAAGGAAGCCTATTGGTATCAAATCTCATTCTAGAGTATCAGTTGTCTAGAGTATCAGTTCATTGGTATCAGTTCTCTTTATGATAAATGCTTGTAAATTTTACAAAACAGTTAAATAAAGTTAGTTTTTTAGAAAAAAACTGATATTTCTAGTAACAAACATTTCGTATCTGATGACATTCGAACATTTTCGAAAGTATTATCTTGTTTTCTTTATTTCTTATTTACGATAGGTGTGTAAAAGAACTCTAACTCTAAACTAGAGAAGAAAAATATTTTTCTTCTCTGCAAAACCTTCTTTCAACCAGGCTCTCCATCCCTTTAAGCTGTCCAAAAAATGGGAAAAATCTTTCCCTGCAAAATAGTTTTTGACGAAATTCATAACCTTCTTCTTTGACGAAAATATTTGTGCTCCGAGTGTTTCTTTGTTTTTGTTTTTTTATGAACGAGGAAATGCGACTTGGGTCCACGCCTGGAGAGTAGGGAGAAATTAGTGGGTTTTTACCATCGATATAAGAGAAGAATCATCGTGGAGAAACAACTTTTCTTTCCTTTCGTTAATGCTACCGTTTTTCGTCAATTGGCCTTTAGTCTGTCAACTAACGTTGCATAATATGAGCCAATAATAGTTTTTTCCCTTTCACGGTAATTTATTAAAACGATTCTATGGCTATCTTAGAAAACTATCATCAAAACTTTTCTAGCATAAAGAGCAGTTTTGGTCTTTATTTTTGGATCGATTCCTTCCTTTTAGTCCACTGTTTTGACTTTGATTTTGTTTCTAAACTGCAAAAATGAATCCGGGTTTCGTCTACACTGAGTAATAATAATAATTAAAAAAAAACTCCGATTTATATTGAGCGAACAGGTAGCGCAAATGTTTATTCGTGGACATTCTTGGTTCAAATTGAGTAAGCGTGGAACTCAATTTACAGTCAAATTGCGCATACCTATGCGCATACCGCTAAACACATTCTTTAGATATTTTTATACTCTTTAACTCTGCTTACTTTTCATGGATTATAACTATAACTATAACTCGATGATCATCAATCGAAATTTGCTGAATTTTAAAAATGTTTTTGCAAGCTGATACAGTTTTTGGTCGTTCTGAGTGTTCATTATCATCCAAGCTGCCACACTTTCTCTAAAGTGAAGCTGTATAAAATTTTCCAGTTGTTACTGGAGCAGCGGTGTCACAGAAGAGAGCATTTTCTTCCCAATAAGGTGAGCCAGGTTCGAATCTCAGTGGTGGTTGGTTGATATGAACTCTACTCCAGGCTCGCACCTACCACTTTGCTACATACATTGCTGAAATAAAGTAAAAAGTAGTAAATGATGGCGAAAAGTTGCTAAGTCTCCATGCATTGCGTCCAACTTCTTATTAATCTGTGAAGAACCTAATAATACCTCGATACTCACAACGTTTTTCCATTTTTGCAACTCACAAAATTAATTTTGGAACAAAACCTTCTGGTTCAAATTAGCTGAAATTTCGGTTGAAAATTATCAAAATGATGTCCAAACAATTTTACGGACTTAGGTTGATTCTTACTGCTATTTTTACTTCAAGATAGTTAGCTTTTCGGACCGCATTCGTAATTTATATTAGTAGTTCGAAAACATTTCTTTATGTGAACATTTCTTTATTCTGTTCTATTAAATTATTTTGTGTTTTTGTGGGGACATTTTTATGATTATCAAAGTACTTGTAAATAAAATTTCAATTATTTCAATTGGAGTGATTTGAATTGGAGTCATTTTGACCTAGTTTTTCCTTTTAGGTCCCTTAGTTACTTGCTCTAAAATAACAGATGTAAAAACATT
Organism: Parasteatoda tepidariorum; assembly: GCF_043381705.1. Lineage (NCBI taxonomy): Eukaryota > Metazoa > Arthropoda > Arachnida > Araneae > Theridiidae > Parasteatoda > Parasteatoda tepidariorum. The sequence goes on along the minus strand of NC_092207.1, from coordinate 49,112,005 downwards.
GAGGTCAACTCTTGAAGGGCTGAAAGGTTACTCTATCGACCTAAAACTATCCGATATTGAACTTTCTGAATTAGCACCAGACACATTTCAAGGATTGCATATTGATCATCTTGCTTTGGACAATATCGAAGTTGCTTCGTCAGATGTTATACAATTCCAAGGATTAGAAAAGTCCTTGACGATTCTTGAAATTGACAACAGTTTTAAAAAGAATCCACTTCCAGGCTTGAAGTTAGACAATCTCGAAAATTTAGAGGTAGGTTTCAGAAAAAAATTTTACTTAAAAAAATTAGTCAATAAGATTTCAAACAATTATGATGATTTTTGGGGCAATTTTATCTAAAAAATTTCTCGAATATCATCTTAGAGTAAATCCTATTATTATAGAATAATTTATTCAGATAGAGACATTCTTCAAATTATTAAGTGCTTAACAACAGGCATGTAAACTGCATTCAATATAAACGTGTTTGGTAAGCAAAATTATCTATTTATAGTTTTGAGCTCATTGAAATTCGTTATGAGCATTATACAGGAATACGGTATCTACCCCCTACTAGTTTTAAATTTTTTTCTCTAATGAATCAGAATCCGTGAAATCAAATCTGTATTTAAACAATAAAAATATTAATCTTGATGTAACTATCTTAAAATAAAAATGAGAAAGAAGTAATCGCGGGGGTGAGGGAAGAGTAGAGAGCAGGGAGTAAAGACGTTTTGTTTTTCACATCAATTAAAATTAACCAGATCTTGAATTACTAGCAAATAAAGTTAATTGGGTTTTGAATCCATTTAACTTTATTTGATATTAGTTCAAGTTTTGGTAGTAGTTTGGTCATTACAGTAAAAGCTTCAAAATGTGTGCAGTTTTTTAAGCTGTAAAAAGTTTAAAAGGCTTAACGTTTCTTCAACAAAAATATGCAGTGTATTTTCAAAACATTATCTTTCAGAATAAAATTTTTGAGCTTCTTACTTTGGATAATAAATTAAATAAAAAAATAAATTTTCAAATTGAAATTAGGTTTGAACTGAGACAAGTTTTGTACTTGTAAACTAAGGAAATGATGCATTTTGTTTGGCTGTTTTAAAGTTTAAATTTTAAAAATAGGAATTAATTAGGTTTGCTTTTCAATTTTTTTTACTTTTGATAAGTAGTACCTTAATTTTCGCATTTTATTCTTAATTTGCTAATGATTCGTTGAAGTTTGATAGTGTGTTCCGTTATATTTTTTTAATTAATTTCTCGCTGCTTAAACAGTGCAATTCATAATAACATTATTTTTGGCATTAGGTTCGTAACAATATTAGGTTCTTAACAATTAATCTAGTTCCATTACACAGTCCTTTAGAGGGCATCAAATTTCAAAAAAGCGCTTTGAACAAAATAATAAAATAGAGATCTATCGACAAAGACTACTCACTTCTACCTAACTTAGTATGAGATTGCAGCAGCTGAATTGAACAACCTGATAGGGTGAAATTTCGGAAGAGATCACATTTGTTGAGAATGCTCTCTCTGGTTATTTCAGTTAATGAGTTTTTTTTTGTCTC
>NC_092207.1:49088961-49109954 GCF_043381705.1 Parasteatoda tepidariorum | reverse complement strand
ATAGCACAAGAACTCCAAAGTTATATAAATGACATTTTCTGCGATTATAATATGTTGATGAGTTGCACCATGTTATCTTGTATTATACGGACTATAGTTCCACTTGTAGCAGCGATGGTTTAATTGAACACCTTAAAATACGATGCAAATTTGTCTTAATTTTGAAATAAATTAGCTTTAATGCTGAAGCATAGCTTAAATGTAACCTATATATTGAAATATGGAAAAAGTTTGTTTCAATGTTAAGTGAAATACTCTCTCAGATAAATCTGTTAACGTTGATCAATAATACGGTGCTAATTTGCACCGCATTATTAATCAACATTAACTGATTTATCTAAGAGTTTATTTTTCTCATCTGAGAGTGCGTCAATATCATATAGTGAACCATATTATGCTTAATAAACCTGATTATGTAATACGCACTATGGTTCAACTTTTACGAAGCTGGTTCAGTTTAGCATTTTAAAATGTGGTGCAAATTCACTTAAATGTTAAAGCAAATATAGTACGCTGAAACAAGGTTAATCTATTTATCTGAGAGTGCATTTATACCATAATAAAACTCAGTAAAAATAAGTATTGTATCAGAGAATCTGTAAATGGTTCAAATTTCTTATTAAATATATGTTGATATTAAACAGAACAAAAATGGTGAAACAGAAACTCAATTTTTGATTCTGATTGATTTGTAAAAGTAAAATGTAATCTATATCTAAATGAGCTTCATTATATATTGTTAAGAAAGCAGCTGCATTACACCTGAAAAATCACTTTTGACAGATTACATATTTTTACGTAGTCTTGTCAGCACTTTACTACATTTTAAATAACCTTTCTGTTCTCAGATATACCTTTAGTCTGATATTTTCTGAAATTTGGTAAGACTTAATTTTTTTGTGACACATTATTGTATGTTTTTATAGAACGGCTGATGAATGAAGAGTTGCCAAAATTAAAAACGGAATATCTCAATAGCATATAATCTAATGATATAATTTTCACGTTCTAAGATGAAATCTTAATGGTTCGAGAATTAATCTTAAATTTTTGTGTCGACGATATTTTAAATTGAAAAGGGTACTTTCTCTGAGTAAAAATGCCTTTTTTTGAGGGATCCTGTCCATCAAAATATGGGTGGTTATCTGGAAATAAATAGTGCAGATAGTTGTAGATAGGAGAGAGGTCGAAAGTTTCAGACTATTTATAATACTTTCACAGTTTGATTATTTCATTATATTTTTCGAGCACTTTAAAGTAACTAGATAAATTTTACACGCAATTATAATACACGTTTATCAAAAGATGATAATTACGTAAAAATAATTTTTTACTTTAATTTATTATTTAACTGTTTATTTTAATTATGGTAAAAAAAAAACTTTTGAAAGACAAATAATATAATAAATGAAAAATAGTGTATTCAATTTCTTACGTCATTTTTAACTGTATAATCTGAATGAGAAAATCGAAAATGTGAGCAGAATTGATCAAGTAGTTTTTAGGAAATGAAAAATTGAAATATTATTTTTTTTTTACAACTTAGCATGAAAAACGGAAATGGGTCACGAAACGGGTGAGTTTAAAAAACGGATTAATTTTAAGGGTCTTATGCATTCGACCGCTCTCTTGCCTAAACTATTGCGATCATATTTTCCTGGTTATGGCTACCCTTCATATTTTCTGGGACAAGATTTGAAAGACTTCGAACATAAGGTATGCTTATTGAGAAAAAAATATTTTTGTATCAGATTTCATAACTTGAAATATTTTCTGCACAATCTTATTAGCGATTTAAATTCAGACCTTCGAACCATTAAGACTGCAGCTTAGTACGAAACAATCTGAATAATATATTAAAAATCAATAACTCTCTCATGCATATGGATCTCAGACAAAAACATATATATTTTTGCTTCATAATGCTATTGACATTCGTATTTGGACTGTAATTTAAATTTAGTCCTAATTTGGAGACTCCAAATAGTTCTTAGAAATCGCACCAGTTGGCAGGCCATTAAAGAGAGTTAGGAGAAGATTATATAACAGGGGTGGCCAAGCTCCTTGATAGTAAAGCCATTTTTCAGAATTTGAAATTTTTTGCGAGCCGCAATTAAATACCTATTTAATAGGTATGCAAAAAAGGTATTAAGATTTTATTTTTACGAAAATTATATTTATTGAAAACATACAAATAAAAGCTCAAAATATGTGCATTGAATTTAAATATTAAAAATTAAACACATTTATTTTACTTCTCTTGATAATTCTTTAAAATTTTATGAATAAAATTTTAAAGCAGCACTTCTCAGTAATTCTTTGAGATGCTGGTTAGTTAAGACTGATCGGTGCTTGGAATTCACGAATTTTAAAGTAGAATAAAATTATTCACATAAGTACGTTGTTCCGAATATTGAAATAATTCGACAAGCAGCCATTTTTAATTTTGGATACTTCGATTCTGGAACAAATTTCTAAAATTCGGAACGTACGGAACAATAATTTTTTAAAATTCTAATAGCACAAAAATGAAAAAGGAACTCGGGTATATTTATCGAGAGCCACAAATAATCTTTCAAAGAGCCGCAGGTTGGCCACCCCTGTTATATAATCTCTTTGAGAGTCGACGGAAGATACAAGAAACAAGAGAAAATCTGTTATTTTGTTCATTTATTTTTGAGGGCATATTAAATTACTGGAAAGGTCAATATATAATTTTACACCTTATTGTACCTAGTAAATGAAGTATGAGCATTCAGTTTTTCCAGGATTAAAATTATATAGGACATGAAGACACTTGGACATAAAGACACCAATTTTTGACTATACAGGACAAAAATTTCTAATTAATTATTACACCACAATAAAATTATTACACCACAATCCTGAGACATTAAATCGGCTTGTACCATATCTAAATGTTTTTTATAACTCAACTGAAAATTCAGGCATACGAGGGTTAAGGTACTTCGTGTTTTATTTTGTATGGAAAGTATGTATTAGAAAATGTTTTATGAATTTATATTTTATTATTCGTTTTAATTTTTAATACACATTTCAGATTCCAGATGGCATTCATAGCTAGCATTTTGTTCCTTGTGTACAGCACCATTGCTGTCGATGCCTTATTGAAGGAGTGTCCTCCTTTAAAATCAGCATCATGCACCTGCTCCATCAAGTGGGGTAATTTAACTATATTTTAATAAAATTAATTGTTTGTGTGTTTCTGTTTCTTTTTCAAGAAAGTTTTTGATTTAAGGCTTTTGTTCGCTTTTTTTCATTAATCGAGGTTTTTTCAACTGTAAAAAAAACTGAAGTAACTCAAGACCTAACTCAATATTTAGAATTACCAAACACTGTAAAATATTCCGGATCAAATCACAATATAAAATACCGGCACTTTGAATGCATCATCGGTAAAATCCATTTTTACTGTAATTTTGGCAGTAATAATAATTGAATTAAAGTGATTCAGTGACTTTTCGGTAATTACTACTGCACAAAGTACAGTATTGTTCCGTAATATGCTCCGATAGAAAAGAATTTCATGGTAAAAGAAACAGCACCCTCAGTGCCGGTGCTTTTTACCATAATTTGAATCGGGATCTTTTGCAGTATATATTACCCGGGGCCATTAAATAAAATGATCTCTCAACATTAAAATGGAAAAATTTTGTCGCTTTCAAATAGTAGGTATTTTATAGGTGACAGTAGTTACTGACAGGCACCTGTTAAGAGCAAACGGTTAAGTTTTATGAATTACGGAAAAATTAATTATTGTTTCATATCGAATAGTTAGATGCGTAAAGTGCAAGTAGTTTGATAATATATTTAATTTTAATAGATTTATTTGAAAGTTAGATTTCAATACTATAGTTATTAAAAAAAGTATATGATTTATTATAACTCATAATTTTTTTTTTCAAATTTAGTTTAAAAAATTAGGAAAAATACATACGTTTTTTCAGTCATAAATGTAGGTACCTCTAATTTTCTTATTACCGCATTCGTAATTTATATTATTAGTTCGAAAAAATTTCTTTATCAAACATTTTTATTTTGTTTCATTAAATTATTTGGGGTTTTTGTGGGGACATTTTTATGATTAGCAGAGTACTTGTAAATAAAATTTCAATTATTTCAAGTAAATATTTAAACATAGTTTTTCATTTTAGGTCCCTTAGTAACTTGCTCTAAAATAACAGATGTAAAAACATTGAAGTCAGCTCTTGAAGAGCTGAAAGGTTACTCTGTCGACCTAACACTATCCGAGGTCGAACTTCCTGAATTAGCACCAGACACATTTCAAGGATTGCATATTGAGCTTCTCACTTTGGACAAAATCGAAGTTGCTTCATCAGATGTTATACAATTCCAAGGATTAGAAAAGTCTTTGACAATGCTTGTAATTGACAACAGTTTTAAAAAGAATCCACTTCCAGGTTTGAAGTTAGACAATCTTAAGAATTTAAAGGTAGGCTTCAGAAAAATTTTTATTAAAAAAAACATAGTCAATAAGATTTCAATCAATTATGAGGATTTTTTGAGGCAATTTTGTCTAACGATATTTATATTATACTTAGTATTGTATAATATATTTCGTCAATGGATAATGTTTTAACTTTGTGACCTTCGGCTGTGTCCTTATAATGCGCAATGTTTTCTTTTTTGTTGATGTTTGTTTATTTTTGTTATGTTGCATTACATTAATTTTTGTCCTTTGTCAAAATCTTACTTTTAGTCTGTGATGATGACGGATAATAACATTGATGATTTAACTAATGACTGGTTTGCTGGTGGCTCAAAAAAACTATCTACTATTTTGCTACAAAGGAATGATCTTAGGACACTAGGAGACAAAGCCTTCCAATCCTTAGATGGCCTGCAGATACTTTCGATTACTGGAAATTCTTTTAGAAAAATATCAAGATCTGTGTTCCCTTCAAATTCTAAAGTGCTAGAAAATATTGATTTATCGTAAGATTCAATTTGATCTGTTAATATTTTTAGTGCCAATTATTTCAAATGGAATACTGGTGAAACCGTAATAAGAGATATCTAAAAATAAATTTAAACCAGCTTGTTTTACCGAAATTTAGGTAGTATTAAATAAATTACCTCTAGGATTTGAAGTGGTAAGATATTGCTTGATTAATGAAAAACTTTGCTGGCTTCAAACATATTTAGATGCAAATTAAAGTCAACATGCTTCAAGCACTCCGAAATAGGCGCTCATTTTCAAGACTTGCTAGGCGTATTTGGCCATAATGTAGCGTCTATAAAACTTTATAAAAAGGAAAAGAGCAACACAGTTTTCTCTTATGATTGAAACTTTTGCAAATTTAATTGGGTTACCCTGAGGACAAATTTTCGATTGCACCTATGCAAACACATGATATTGCTTAATTCAGGAGTGGAAATTTCAAATCTGAGGTTGGTTTTGCTCCTGAAGATACAGATTATTTTTAAAATGAACTTTATTGACTACTTTTTTGTCGTAATCAGTAAACTAAAAACGTTATATATAACAAGGGGTGGTGTAAATGTTGCCACAAGCTTCTAAGGGAATTAATAATATCATAAAGATTGAAATTTCATAGAAGCTCATACCTGGAAATGTCATAGCACGTGTCTGGGAGAGCTTTATATTATGACCTCTTCAGAAGTACATGAAGAAGCAATTCACAATAGGGAAGAGCCGCTAGTGGTGTATAATGACATTTTTGGACATGGGTTTCTATGCAACTTTAATCTTGATAATATGCCCTTACTTTCCTAGAAGTTTGTCATAGCATCTATGCGAGCCCTGTTATATTCATCATTTCTGAACTCGTATATTTCGAAAATAAATAAATAAATATGTCATTAAAAAGTCGGAGTTTGTAGGGAGAAAACGGTTGCAAATTTGAAACCAGCGATTTTAGTTAGCTCTGCAGATGCAAAAGTATCTAAGATCTGAAATCGGTTCTTCAGTGTTATGAATAATACGTACACCGTAAAAACTGTTGTGAATTATCATCCGAATTCGGCGTTAAAAAATATGTGTTATATACCACTTCGAGCGTTCATAAATAATTTTAAGGATGTATTTAAATCTTGACGCTGACAATTGATAGAACTTACGCTAAAATTAGATGAATATACTTTTTTTAATAAATTATTTTCGCTCATTTTGGAGTAAACTTCTAACCTCCAATTTCAGCCGACCCATATTTTTTGTTTGCAATTGAAAAGAGAAGTGAAATTCGTCTCGCCCATCTGAACATTCTATAGAAATAAACAAGAAATGTAGTTAGTATAAAAAGGCATATATGTTTTTAGTGGCATAATAAAGATAATTATGTTCTTACGAGAAAGTTTTATCTATCAATTGTATTAAATAATTTTATAGTTTCAACCCGTTCGGTACAAATTCATATATCCTCTCTGTACTCTGAATATATTTCATTATTAAACTAATTTCATCTTTAGAAATATTGTATATAACATCATACATTATTGATGCTTGCTTTGTATTATTTCATAAAAATAACTTTGACGTACTTTATGTGTATTTTATATCGTGATTATAAATCTTAGTGTTACTGAGCATTAAAAATGGCGGCGACTACTTTACACCGAAGTACACTGCAAAAAATGAATACCTAAATTTTATGAAATGTTTTTCGTTTTTGAAGAAACCGCTTCCTGGTTTATACTCCGGGCGAACATTTCGGCAGAGTGACTAAATTTCCTCAAGGAAACCATTTTCGTCAAAAATAAAGAAATATTTCGTCATTCTGGTTTCGTCAAATTGATTCATCAGAGCCGTGATGTCTCAGGGGATAATAAAATAAATATTCAGTATAATGAATAAATTCAATGTTCGCCATCCTATGTTGTGAACCTTCAAATCTCTGCGGGCATATTACACTTCCATTAGAAAAGTTACTTACACATTTATTTACTTACTCATTATCATACAACGCCTATATAAAAAGTACACATTTATTTGTAAGAAAAGTGCAGAAAAGTAAATTAAACTCAAGCTAAATTACAATTTTGCATATTATAAATAAGTCATTCTTCATGATTTTAAAATAGAATTAAATTTCTATCTTGCAGGAACAATAAAATAAAAGATATTCCCTTTGGTTTGTTCAGCAATATGCCTCAATTGGCGTACGTCAACTTGGCAAATAATTGGATTAATACAGTTGAAGAGGATGAAACCATATTGAAAAAGACACAAATACATTTAGTAGGTGAGTACTACCTTTTTATGCATTTGTGATTAGCTATTATAAGAAAATGCCTTTGAATGGATTAAATATTAAAATTATTTTTACATTTTGTGCATGTTAATACATTAGCTAAGAATGCGTGTCGAATTAAAATGTCTTGAATTGTCGAATTAAAATGATAACTAAGGCCCGGATTTTGATGACATTTGCATTTTTTTTTGCATTTTGGGACATTTTTTGTCCTTTAGAGCATTTTTTTAAATTTATAGGGCATTTTGTTTTAAATTTAGGGACGTATTTTGCATTTTAAAGCATTTTTTAAGTTTTTTGTTAATTTTTTCCATTTTTCATTATTTTTTGGAGCATTTTTATTACATGAAATGCAATATTTGTCTTATAATTTTACATTTCATGTTGTAACTCTCAATACCACCTGCATGTCATTATGTTTTTCCATTATGTTATTGATTGATGTAAAATCTTTAGAAGTAATTCTTTGTTACAGCTTTCGCATTTTCTCTGATTTGTATAGTTTAGAACATTACAATTTTCTACGGAATTTTCTTCTCCAGGAATAAAAATTTACCTTCAGACAAGAGACGCTCGCTTACATTTCAAAATATCAAAAAACATTTAATAATCCAATGTAATTCTGATATTTAGTAATATTATGAGACGGAAGTTGTTATATTCATTAAAGTTTCTATACAAAATGAAAATGTTTTGGAGTGAATATATTTTCCTTTTTTTTTGTTATTTTAGGATATAAAACATATTTTTCAAACTTTAATGAGCGTAGAACAAGTATTGCATTGCTTTATATTTTTTGAAATGACTCATAATTATTTTAAAGAGTAAAGCATTGTTTTAGTTCAATATTTTTACTTTATTCATTCATGTCATAAGGCATTTTTAGCGCAATTATCGCATTTTTAGAGCATTTTTAAGGGCATTTTTTGCACTTTTTAAGGGTATTACTTGAGACTTTTTAGGTCATAAATATCCGGGCTCTAATGATAACTAATATAAAAGTTGTGATGTTGCCTTTATTAAAGCAAGAAAATTATTTTTTACTCTTTAGAAAAGAAAGTTATATACAAATTTAGACATAACTTTTATTTAATTCCAGTTAAGAATAATTTTAATGAGATAATTATGCATTTTTTATTATTTTTTGTTTAATGGGTATCAGACGAAGTCGAGAAGCGCTATCACTTAACTTAATTATTATTGGCCAAAGGATGTCCATCGAGGTTCCTAATTAATTATGCAGTTCGAAAAATTAATAACATTTTATTAACAGAAACAACAACAATAGTAAAAGACAGAGAGCCGCATTAAAGCGACCGTATTAATTAGCTCGTACTAGAGCCCCTGAATTAGACAGGCCGACTTATCATCTATTTTTGGAGCAAAAAGCTAACATAAGCACAATACTATTATAACGTTAACTTGTAAACATTTTTGCTCCAATATTGCTTGATAGGTCAGCTGTGATAGTATAGGAGCCTTAGCTCGTACATATCATCTGATGACGTGGTTGGAAGCATTACGTAATTCTTCGCGCATGCGCGCGTCTTATATATTCTTTAATATCTCTTAATTCTCAACAAGCGCTATCACCATATCATCCGGTTATTTATTTGACACTGGTGTTCTTTAATTTTTATAACATTTATTTCACACAAATAAAATGAAACACAAAAAGACATGAAAACATAATAATAATTATAACAAAATTATTTGGAGTTTGCTAACAGTTTTTATACAGTTAATTAAGTTCAATCGTCTATCTATCATTTTTCGTTACATTAAAAAAATTTTGCGCCTATTTTGAGGAATTTCTTTTGTTTGGTACCCATCTAAGTTCAGTGGTTTTTGATGTTTTATATGTTTTTACCTAATTATATGTTTTTATAAATATGTATTTAATTAATAAATTTTTGAAATAGGAAATCCATTGAAATGTGATAAAAATCTTGAGTGGATCTGTAAGAATGAAGTCTCTTTGGATATCAATACTGCTAAATGTGATTCACCTAATTCAATGAAGGAATACTCTTTGAAAGTGTTTTGCGACGTAGCTGGAAAACAGGATTAATAATTTCGACGAAGGATAAAATATAATTTATGATGATTAGTAATAAGATGACAAACATATCAAGCAATGATAGTGTGGTATATCATATTTTTTGCAAAATAAATTAAATTCTTTATATGATTTGTTCTTGTTGCCTTTATTGTTTTGAAATTTCCCTTTATTTGAGTAGAACATAGTAAATTATAAGTAGTGTTAAAAAGAAAAATGGTGTGATAAAGAAAGTTGAATCTTGTGTTGTTATACTCAATAAAAAAGTTTACACCAGACGTTCCATATTGACCTTTATTGCAGACTGTTTCGTATTAGCTGTCCTTAAAATCACAGTGCATGGTCGTTACATTTGGCAACAGATTTTACTCAGTTTTTCGAATTAATCGTCCTTGCTCGTTGTTCTGAAATAACCATTTTTAAACGGTGTTTTAAACTCACGGCTCATGTTCGCTATATTTGGTGATAGAGTGTTCCATATTAATCGTCCTTGCAGGTTTTTTAGTCATTACTGTCCTTACAGGGTGTTCCTAAAATCACGGTAATTACAACAGACGATGATAGACACCATGAATGTTTTCCTATGACACGCTTCATAGATGCAAGAACCTTTCAGTCGTTGCCCAAAATGTAAAGGAAAGAAAAAAGATTGTTACCCAGTAGCAAGGATGATACGGGTTAGGAAGGAAATAACAGAAATATTTTCCAGTAAATGAACGATTCCCTTTGTTGTTCACTAATAGAAATTCCTCTAAAAATTATTAAACAACAATTTAATTGATCTATATTTTACAATTTTCATCAAAAGCAACAGCATTTCAATAAAGAATTGGCATTCAAATTGTTAACAGTAAAACAAAATCATGCAGTGATATTTTTCATCGAATAAAGTTAAAGAACCAGAATTTTATACACGCCGCGCCTTATGAAGCCATTCAGCTCGTTGCGGTTGGGCACATACGGTACCGGAGTGGGCTAATCTGTCAATCTCATGAACTACAGAACACGAGGTCCGGTCAAATATCAACGTTAACACCGCATTATTTCTTCTATTTCTTCAACATATGAAGAGTTTACACTGTCTTGAATTAGTGACTCTGATCTGTTTGATAACTTTCATTCATGCATAGATAGCAACACCACAGATTTGCTTAACAAATCTTATATTTCCCATTCCTCAAGATAGATAACATCATGAGATAAACTAATTAAGCCACAGCCAACGTTGACAACATGCAACTCAACCTAGCTTCAATTTCCGTTACCTAACGAAAAGCCTAACGTAATCTAACTCCGATGCCCAGTTAAATTTCATTTTGCTGGTTTTGAAACCATGCTAGTTTTAACTGGTTACAAAACCGTACAATTTTGTAATCACCGTTTTTTAACACACTGGCTGGAAATGGTTTCAAAACTGTAAAGATAAATAAGTGTAATAAGTAAATGAAACAGATTACCGGAAGTTCCGGTTTGGCTTTTTACCACAGTTTCTGACATATTAGCACACATTTAATAAAAAATAAAAAACTGAAAAGTAAATTTTACCGAAAAATATGGCTTTTATGCTATTCTCTATTGCCAAATTTTTCCACATTTACTAAAATTTATCACATATTATAAAAGCATATTTTATTATCAGTTTTATCAAAATCATTACCAAAGCGCTACGGTAAAAAATACCTAGCTTTTTGGCGTCCTTATACATCCTGAAACACAGTAAATGTTACCATATTCTGATGGTTTTGACAGAACTTTTCTTCGCAAATAATGACTGGTGCACGTTAAATCTGTCGGTTCAGAAAATCCTCCATGTTCCCATAACAAATCATACCTCTGGGGGTATATATCCAGGAGTTTCCTTGTGTTCGGGATTGGTTCAAAATTAAAGGCTACGGAGTTGAACATTAGTAGCCGTAAACTCAAAATTGGGTCTTCTGTTCAACGACGGTTATAAAATAAAAAAAATAAAAATAAAACTTTTTTTTCACGCTACAAAGTTTTAGAAAAATATTCTTGGCTTCCAAAAACATCTTCTGACACAGGAAAAGAAACATAGGAACATACTTATCTTAAAGAGATAAACAACTGAATAAGAACATATGCTGTTTTTTTTTCTCTTTGTCAATTGAAAAAAATCACGAAGATGAAGGTAAGAAATTTATTATACACTTAAACTTCAAGAATAAAAATATAAGGCAAATAATAGACAATCAATAACTACCTATTTCATTTCTAAAAATTACTCTACTTGAGATTGATTTTGTGAAAATAGGATTTTAAAAAATCTGTGACTTTATTTATTGTAATCAAGTGAATGAGTATTTTAACAATTTATTGAAGAAAAAAAATCATATTATTAATAGTATAGGAATTGAAATAGTTGTACAATTTTACATTTTTTTACATTTGTACATTATTTGGATAAATTAACTTTACAGTTCGGTATATTTTACTAAATATGTGGTAATAAGAACCGTAATTCCAAAACGAATTTCGAACGAAAAAATTACCAAATGAGTACTTTAAATACTATATATTTTAGCTTTACTAACCCAAATTATAGTTTTTTGTTACTGCTAGAATTGCCATTATTAAACTATACGATAACTTTTCCAGAATTTGTTTCCCCTTGTGCATGATATTTGATCATTTTTTTTAATTTTTTAATTTTTTTTTCATTTCTAATGAGCTGCACAATCGGTCTTGCCGATGAGCAGACCTAGTGCGTTCTCCAGAGGTGGTATCCACTCTTTCAGGACCACCACAATGGGTGAGATACCGTTGGTCATGTTAATTTGGACGTTTAGTTTCTGCCACACTAGATAGCAGCACCGAGACTCTATTTGTATGCTAAAGTGCACTAGGAATTTAATTTTGCCGGAAATGCCAAGAGCGAATTAGACACTCCAGGGATATTTGATCATTACAATTGAAATATTTACACAGGCGTCTGCTAATTTGTTAACAGATTGTTTCACATTTTTGTTGTAAGTTTTAATTACTCTGAAACAATTATTTAATAGTTTTGCTCAGTAAGCCATGTTAAATTACAACTCATAATTATTATAATTTTATCAATAATTTAACTATTATAACTTATAATTAACTGATTGGAGATTTAAAACTAGTGATACAAAAGTATCTGAATTTTGTTTCAAAATCTCATACAACAGAAAAAATAACTTAAATAACTTAAAATATGCGAAACTATTTTTTTTTCTCGAAGGAATGCCTAATTTACCATTTTTCCCTCTCAGTATTTGTCATTTTTCTTTATCAGTTATACTCATATTAATTACTTCTAATATTTACAGTTTTATAAAAATAATTATAAAGAACTACCCTTGGGGCAATAGATTTCTAACACTAAAATGTAGGAATTCTAACATTTATATTCTTCTATCAGCTCTGTAAAACGGTACGCATTTGCGTACGAAATTATTAGTAATTGAGAAATATCATCTCGTTTTGCTTTAAATAATGATTTGCTTTAATTCAATTTAGACAATTGATCTAAAAACCCCAAACACCATTATGCGACTATAATTTGCGAGCATATACGTTAAGCCTAACTTTATGTTAGCTTAAGTTCAATTAATAGCTAAAAAGTCGATGGTTTTAATTTGAAGTATAACTCTTTTCAACTTTTCCTAACCATATCCTATGCTTTAAAGGTTTCAAATTTAATTTTAATTAGTTCGTAAAGAACAGTTTTGAATCTTTCAAAAATCGATAACTGATAGGAATAACAATCTTTAATTTAGATTTAACAAACACTGTAATTTATTCTGTAAATTTCAGTTTTCTGTCAAATAAAGAATTTCAAGGAGTTAAACATTGAAAAACGAGATACGGTAAGCGGAATCAAACAATATAGTTAAAACAATATTTCTAATGTATTTATTTTTCAGATGGCATTACAGTTTTTTGGATTTGTATTGGCAAGTATTTCCGTAGCTTATGCTGCATCCCTTTGGAATGAGTGTCCTTTACCGGAGGAAATGACGTCATGTTCTTGCAGATGGCTCTTAGGTGCGTAGCTATAACTTCAGAAAGCAATAAGAAAAGCGATGATATCGTTATACTTTTAAAAATGTCATTAGGGTTTAAGACAGGATAATCTGATCCTTATTCGCCTTTAAATACCGAGAAGATCTTTTTAGCACTACAAAAAAGTTATGATTCCCTGAAAATAACTAAGACATTTATTATTATAGGAATAATTTCTAAGACTAAGGCTTATTATTTTGAGACAAAACAGTAAGTTTAAATAAAACTGCTGTGCTTTACTCTTACTTGCTCTTTCGAATTGTTAATAATTTAATTTTGCATAATTCGTTCTAAAATAATAGCTAATGTAATTTCTGAAATAAAACTGATTAAAAAGATTTAAAATAACACTTTCGAAAAAAAAATACGTATTTATATGTATACTTCATAATATCATGTATTTATTACTAACAAGCAATATTTTATCTATAATTTCTGTTAACTTTTTAATGACAGAAAATAGTACTGCGATATTTACATACACTTTTTTTCTGCTAAACGTAATAATGGAAAGTAAAAAATAGTTTATTATTAGAAGTTAGCTTTCCGCGAAAAGAACGATCTACGCAATTGTTAGTTTGCTCTTCCAATCTTAGGTTCTAATGCTAAATTTAAGAATATGAAATATGCAAATGTATTTTTTTACACTTAAAATGCTAGTTTAGGTATATTTTTTTTAAATGAATCAGAGTCATATGACGCTATGGACAGTAAGAAATGATTTTGCATTTAAATAATTCGAAATTTGTTAAGAAAAAAAATCATAAGTATGAATAACTCTGTACAACATTTATAGTAAGTTTTCTTACTATGAATATCATGTCTTCAAATATTCATATTTTATTCTATTACTTTATGCTTTTATAGCACATTAAGTTTTAACTTAAACTACTTTTCAGAGAAAACTATTTTTGCTTTCGGGATAAATCTGAAATTTTTTCCCATTTTCTGAATAATATATGATTTTTGAAGGGAACCATGAAGAATGTTTTCTTTGCAACAAATAATCTGCTACAGCATGTATTACATTCAAAAATAGCCTTTTGTAAGTATGTACAGTGCGCAAAAAAAAGTAAACGGACAACCTTGAATAGTTTTTGATCTAATGATCGGATTTTCACGTTCCAGGACTCAATCTTAATGGTTTGAGGGGGTGGCCTGAAATATCCCAATTAATTGCAGACAATATTTTAAGTGACAAAGTCAGACACAAAAACGTACTTTGATCTTTTTTGTTTGGTTTGGTTTTCTGACCCCCAAAATATAAGAGTGGTTGCGATCTGGGAAATATGATCACAAAAGTTTGGACAGGAGAGTGGTCCTAGGTTTGGATTACTTAATGTTAACTTTGTTTTTTTGCGTATTTTGCCCGATCTCGAGAGCATTTTAAGCGAGTTGAAAAGTGTTATCCCACAATTATAAAATTTGCTTATTCTAAATTATCCAAAGACAATTCCATGCAAAAGTAACTTTTAGTAAATGTGTAGATAGTATTTTTTAATCTTTTTTGTAATAATAGTCAAAATTTTTTTTAATTGTAAGTTACATAAATTTTGTTCGTAATTTTAATTAATTTAGTCTTGCATGGAAAAATGCAAAATTTGAGAGAAATTGTCTAGTAGTTCTTGAGAAATCAATTTTTTAAAATATGATTTTTTTAAGGGACTAATGCCACTTTTTACTTTTATATGTTATTCAGGGTGGACCACTTAGTTATTTTTTTTTGAGTATAGCATTTTAAACAAAAGTAAAATAATCTGGACAATTATTTAAATCTATAATCATTAATTTACAATTATTAATTTATAATGATCACACCTATTTCGAAAAACTAATTGATTTCAAATGCGTGCAAAATTTAAAGTAATTGTTCTTTAACTTTTCGGAAACTCAAATAAATAAAGGTTTTATTTTATCCTGATTACTTTGGCACAAGTTTTCTTGTTCATACTGTTAGTAGAAAAGCGAATTATAGTAGGGATTCTCTTCATGAAATCTCCTAGTAAATTAGTGCTCGAAATTACAAAAAGTTTTTTTTTGAATAAGACGTTTGAATACATTTTTAAATTGAGTATTTGTCATAAATTTTCTTAGGCTGACTAAATGTCTTTTAAATATATTTTTTTATGTATGTTTTTTTTCTTTTTTCTTTTTGAGCTATAATTTCAAAATATTCACGTAATAATAAATAATACAGTTCGAATATTTGTAAAATCTATGTGTCCAAAGCTAAGCCACCTTGAATCTATGTGAGATTCTTACAACAATTTTCATCATTCCATTTAGTAATTTTGAAAGTTTGTTAAAAGTATATAATTTTTTGAAAATAATGATATATTTTTAAATTTTTTATTTTTGATACTTATGTCTTATTATTTTTTTAAAATTTTTTCAAAGCGTGATGTAGAACAATTGTTTATTTAAAAGAGTAACACAAGACTAACAAGTTTTTTTATGACTTACTTCCATCTATTATGAAAAAAAATTGCGAGCAATTTAAAAGCCTAAATATCCGTTTTCGAACTAAAGAACTGTTTGAATAAGTCTAATAAATAGTTTCTCTTACTAATAAGTATTTTAATATAATAATATATATATGTATAATAATATAAGTATTCTATTGTTGTTAAGTTAAATGTATTTTGCCAAAATTTTTGTAAATGGGTAATTACATAAACTGTTTTCATTTATGTTAACTGTAAAGCTTTCATAACGGATGCTTCTGTATTTCCTTAAACATCATATCATATAGAATTTTTACTTTACGGTGAAATAAGACGATTTTACTTTGTGAAAAGCGCCAGCACTTACATTTCATGAGTTTTTTTGGGGGGTGATTAGCACATTCACAAGTTAAAAAAACATTCCAGCAACGGCTATATGTGACCAGGAGGAATCATGGAGGCTCCATAGTTTCGTGATCATAGGAAAAATGGTGGTAATGTGATCAGCAGGTCAGCAATGCACACCGACTGCATTTATTTTCCAGATAAGTTGATAATCTTCGATCTAAGTAATCTTCAAGCCGCCACCGGGTTCAAATTGCAATACTTCACAATGACAACTCTGTGCTTTAAGAACTGAATCATCGCTATGTTCATAAGTATTTTGCTATTTAAGGTTTCTAAAGTATTTGAACAATAAAAAAACTTGTTTAAAACACATTAACATCATGTCCTGTATTTCGTTTTTAGCTCCTGTCATATCTTGCAACCAGATTAAAAGCCAAAAAGATCTTCAATCCAATCTCGAGGGACTCAATGGATACGGCATTCATCAATTAACGCTGGCTGGAATTAGAACATCTTCAGTACCTGATGATTTATTTAAGGATCTTTATGTGAAACAGTTGGTGCTGGATAATTGGCAAGTCAATAATGGTCCACTTTCTCTAGGATCCACTCCGTTTTCAGGTCTTGAAAAATCACTTGAGGAACTGGAAATTAAAAACAGTTTCAACACAGATTCCATGCTTTTAAATATGAAACTGAGTCATCTGGAAAAAATGAAAGTAAGCCTAGACATTTTTCTAGAAAAAAATTAAACTTTAAATTCAAATGAACGGTCTATTTCTCCGGAATTTTAGTTTTTCGACCCTGAATAAAGTGTTTCATGTTATACTAAAAGCGATCGTATGTTTGTTTATGTGACACTTTTTGGACACTGTTTCAACTTAATCTACATTTTAAGCATTGATAAAATGTTTTATTGTTCTGAAAAACTCAAGATATTTATGAAAAACTCACTGCGATTTGAATTTGGGATATTTCATTGGGAGGCGAAAGCCCGATTCCCTGATCCACTGCTGCAAGAGAAATTAGGATAAGATAAATTTATGTTGTATAAACAATTTTTAGCATATACTGTTGTTTTAATAAATGCTGATGTCCCTTTTTTAACTTGAAATTAATATCAAAAGTCTCTCTCATCTCCAAAAATCCAAAACAATTTTATTATTATTTCCCCCAAATGCCTGTCATATAATACTTCCATTATTGAAATATCATAAACATGACACTGGCATGTTGCTTTATAAAATCAAGAGTTAAAGCCTTTCTGCACTTTATTCCCACATAAACTGAAGATTTGAAGGGTCAAAGTATATATAAACGGATGAAGAAATATTTTTTTAAAAATTTTGGATATAGTTTGCACTGTTGTCTAGAAATGTCCAAAGCAATGTTTTCTGCATCATATTAGATCACTTCACCAATAATATCAGCACGTGTGTCTCGTAATTTTCTTCACATGTTTTTGTAAATGATACTTATGTTTAGGACGGGTTCAAATGATGAATGATACTTATGCTAAGGACATATTCTTAAAATTTTCTATATTTGAAGCACGCAGTACTAAGTTTGTAACTAATTATAAAATTTATTATGAACAAATTTTCTTTATTCTTAAAGAAATCGCAGCAAACTGTATACGTTTTAACTCCAACTTTTTCCCCAGAATTCATCTTTAAAATCGTTTGACATTTTTGGAACATCCGCTGCCTTCTTACACAGCACTAAGTCTTTTTTTTAAAAATTATTCTTAGATTTTAATCGGAGGAAAAAAGTGTTTGTCTATGAAGTATTACATATTGCATTATTTTAATGAATATCATTCTATATCTTACCTGTGACTGTTAATTTGAATCTTAACAATATATTCATTATAGATAGCATCTTTTCAAGACAACAATATTCCTACAATTGGTAATGACTGTTTTGCCAATGGACCTAAAACATTGCAAATGCTGTTGCTTGAAAGATGTGAAATCAAAGAATTAGGTGATAAGGTGTTCCACTCTTTGGACAATTTGATGTTTATAACTGTGGTGGGAAATCATTTTAATCACGTATCCAGATCGATGTTTCCATCACCAGCCAGTCATTTACGCAAAATGGACCTACAGTAAGTTAAAAAGTGTACGAAGAGCTTGGGCCTATGTAATGATAAGCCACTTTTTTTCCAATTATTCGGGAAATTGTTTTTTGGCAAAACCACCAAGATTTAATATAAGTGATATAAGTTTTCTGGCAATTGTGTGGCGATTTAGTAAAAGCTCCAAAGACTTTCAAATTGTATTCTCTGGAAAAATCTGCGTATAAAAATGTCATCTTTGAAAAAGTGGCAAACCACAATATTACATACAGCTATTCATATTCATATTTCCTTGTGACAGTTATTTTCGAACGCATTTTTCATTCGTTTATAAATGCATAATTATATGTACCGAAGTGAAATCGGTGTTGCAAAAAGTTTTTCGCATTATTGTATTATATGTTTTTCGCATTCGCAGCCAATAACTTAGTACCTTTTGATTTTAGTTTTATTTTAAGTAGAAAGCTTAGAAATCTTTTCTCTTCTTTTTCTTATAAACTGGAAACTTCATTACTTGCATCTAAACTGGTAATCCAAACTCGTGGAATTTAAAAAATACGCACTTTGAATTGTAAATCGTATGAGACTATAATTACGGATATAGAAAACATTATTGTTATTTACCATAAGGTCCAAAATCCTTGAAATCTGTTACAAATAATGCACATTTTAAATATAGGCGAGAGTGCAACACCTTATGTTGCATATACCGTCAGCCAATGTAATATTTGCACCAACCAGTATAGGAGTTTTGCTTCATCTGTGGCTGATGCTCGTATCAACATTGACTATCTTCATGGTTTTACAGGCTTATGATAGCGATCTTTTGTTTTAGTGGAGTCATGATTTTCAATGAATTAGGTAGGAAAAATAAAACCCGATATTTCTTGTATTTTGAAGCTTAACAAGGGTAACCAACTTTCCGAATTGTCATTCTCTTAAACATAAAATGCAAATTTTACGAATACTAGAAAAGTGTATGTAAGTTGTACTTGGACTAGTTCAAGAAGTACAACAGGTCCAAATAGCCCAAAAGTATCTCTTTCTGGGAATCTTTTGCTTCTCACAATATGTAAAAACTTTTTATATCTCAGTAAAATTATGAATTTTGTTATATTATTAACAATGAAAAATCCTTTGGTATGTAATTAATGATTAATTTAACTTATTTCAGCTTATTCAGAGAACATGAAAAATTGTTTTTAATTAAATTAATATCCGAATTCAATCAACTAACAAGTTTACACGAAAAGAACCTAGATTTTATGTTATCAAAGGAATAAGACTCAACAGTCTACGGTAAGAAGACTTAACAGCTATTTCGAACCTTTAGAAAAATGGGTCCCTTTATCATCCACATTATTTTAAAAATACTAACAAGTGGATTACTAATTTCCTTGTCCTCGTTTGAAAGGGGTAAAAAGGGTACAAATAATTTCGAAATTTTGTGAATTTGCTAGGAGAAAAATTTAAAAGTTGATGTTTCCTTCTTTTATTTGCGCCCTCCATTTTAAAATTGTCTAAAAAGAATTATTTTAACTTATTATTTCTGAAATTCTTGTTTTTTCTCACGTATAGAGTAAAAAATAAGATTCGACGTTAATATTCTTATTTCAATGATATGGCAACTTTAATTATCGTACAGGGGAACTCTATTTCTAGTGGTATGTATGCACATAAGCTTAAACAAATTGAAATAAAAAAAAATCCAGCTTAGTTTTCTATAAATTTTAATAACAATATGATATCGAAATACGTAAGATCAAGTATTTGAAAAAGCAACAAAAAATTTTCCCCATTGTAAATCATTCCAATTTGATTCAACTGGTGGCTCTCTTCTACTTAATTTAAAGTATTTGCAGTGAAGCACCTTGTGACAAATAAATGAAGGAACATCTTTTTTAAATTTATTTATTTGATAAATCGTGAGATTATAAAAAAGTGTAATGAAAAATATATTATTTATTTTAATAACCGTTTTTATAACTAGAAAAATATACATAATGTGCTTTTACTCCGCTTTGTATTTAAATAGAAAATTTACTTTGATATCAGCCAACACTGCAAAAAATTCCGGATCAAATTACTATAAAAAATGTAATTACTATACGATCGTGATTTAAGGTGTATTATTGTAGAATCAATTTTTTCGTAAAATCCATTTTTATTGTAAAATTTGTTTATTTAATTAAAGTGTTTCAATGATTTTATGGTAATTATTATTGCAAAAATTACGGAATATTAGAATTTATGTTTTGTAACATGCTCCGGTGAAAATGGATTTTATGATAAAAAATACCAGCACCCTGAATGCCGGTAATTTTTGCCGTAATTTGATCCGGAATTTTTTAACAGGGATATCGTTCTGTTCATAAATTGAAACTGAATGAAAATGATTTAAAAAATGTTTTTTAAAATGATTTTTTTTTATTTTGCAGATACAACAAGATAAGCATTTTACCGAACGACATGTTTTCGGAAATGCCATTGCTTTCCGAAGTAAATTTTAGTGATAATAATATTCATGTCCTAGACGAAGGAACATGGTCTGACACATTATTGTGTTTAGCTCGGCTTTACTTTGATGGTAAAATGTTTTTAAATGAAAAATTTTGAATAAATATATAAATATATTTAAGATAATTTTGGGTTGTTCGAATCAATTATAATGGCATTACAATATTAACAGTTTTTAATTAAAAAAAAATTGGATTGTAAAGTGTGTGTATTATGTATATATATATATATATATATATATA
>NC_092207.1:49001817-49088708 GCF_043381705.1 Parasteatoda tepidariorum | reverse complement strand
TCATAAAAGTTCTGTACTTAATATAAATAATTGCAACTTAAAAGTTCTGTAATTAATATAAATAAATTGTTACTTAAAAGTTCTTTATTTAA
The DNA here is from genome assembly GCF_043381705.1 of Parasteatoda tepidariorum. Lineage (NCBI taxonomy): Eukaryota > Metazoa > Arthropoda > Arachnida > Araneae > Theridiidae > Parasteatoda > Parasteatoda tepidariorum. The sequence goes on along the minus strand of NC_092207.1, from coordinate 49,088,616 downwards.
TATAAATAAATTGTAACGTAAACGTTCTGCATTTAATATAAATAAATTCTAACTTCTGTATTTAAAATAAGTAAATTGCAATTTAAAAATTCGGTATTTAATATAAGTGAATAGCAACTCATAAGTTCTTTGTTTAATATAAATAAATTGTTACTTGAAAGTTCTGTATTTAATATAAATTGTTACTTAATATCCGTATTTAATATAAGTGAATTGCTTTATAAGAGTTCTGTATTTAATTTAAATTAATTGTTATATAAAAGTTCTGTATTTAATATAAATAAGTTAGTACTTATAAGTTCTGTATTTAATATGAATAAATATTTACTTAAAAGTTCCGTATTTAATGTAAGTAAATAGCAACTAAAAAGTTCCGTATTTAATATAAGTGAATTGCAACTTAAAAATTCTGTATTTAACATAACTTAAATGTTACTAAAAAGTTTTGCATGAAATTTTTAGGAAATCCTCTACAGTGTGATGACAGCTTGAAGTGGGTATGCAGCAATCGTGCTGATATAGTCGTAGCAAAATGTGTTTCTCCAACTGCAAAAAATGGTCTTACCGTTCGCCAATTTTGTAACAAATGAACATTTTTGTCTAAATTTTTCATGTATTAGTGTTATAAATAAAGAACTAAAGCAAAATTGAAATTTATCATTTCATTAACACAGCTCAACATATATTTTGATAAATTCAAGTAGAATAACATTCTAAAAATGCTCATTTTGAATTATTGACGTGCTGTTTGAGGCCCATGGAGGGAAATTTGTCTCTATAGCCTTTTAACTTGGTCTCTGAATTCTTAAAAATTAATTATAGCACGTAAGGAAAGAAAAATTATCTTTTTTTTCAGCCGTGCTCTGTAACTGTAAATTTTCGATCTAATTCTGTCTTTCTTAAAGTATCAAGGTTTGATATTATGGCATGTGTACTGTGATATGTGTATTGTGATATGTGTTTTCTTACAAATTTCTATAATTCTATAGGATAAAAAGTAAATTTTCAAAATGAAAAAAGTAAATAATAAGTAAATAATAAGAAAAAAGTAAAGAATTTCCTATTCACCATGCAGAAAAAGTTAACTTGTATGGTGAATTGAAAATTTATAAGTATCTGCTTTTGTTTTCTTTTTCGTACCTTTTGCTGCAATAATTTGCTTTGTAACCCAATAGCTATATTTGTTTACATTTGTTTTTATTCATTTTAATTCTTATTATTTGCACATAGTGAAAAATTTTGTTATGCTAGTGTAAATCGACCCTAATCCTCAGATATATTTATATCAGATAGATATAGATTTTAACATATTATATGTTTTTAAAATTACCGAAAAATTCTTTTAATTGTTTTTTACTCACAGAATACCCGTCCTATGTTTTTGGTAAAAAAAAGTAAGTAATTACTAAATCCTTATTTAACAATGGAACGAAATCATAAACGATATTGTCATAAGCAGAAATTATTAATTTGTTAAAAATTTATTATTATATGTTAGAATACGGTATAAAAAATTTCGGCATCACTCGTAAAATCCATTTTTACGAAAATTAAATTTGATCTTAAAATATTATACCGTAACTCTTACAGTAATACTTATTTAAATGGAGTGATTCTGCTGTTTTATGGCAGTTATTACTGTATATCAGATATTTTTTTTCCGTAATATGCTCCGGTAAAATAAAAAATTTTCGGCAGAAACTGCCGGCATCCTCAGTGCCTAATCAAAATATGGCTTAAATATATTTATTATTATTTGGCATAGTGATATTTCTCAAAACTAACTAATGACAGTCAAAACGTCCCGCGATCAAGAAATTTTTTTCTGGCCTTTTACCTTGGTGGGCGTAAAATCATATTACTACAGTAGTATACCTACATTATGCTGTATTATTAGTATATTGGGTAATATTATGTACATCACTAGTATATTTCACTATTATAAAAACGGATCCTATTACCATAATACTAATTGTACTCATTATCAAATTTATTAGTGCCAATAATAGTATGGCATTTCTTATGGTCTCCGAAATGATTATCTTTATTCTATTAATTTTGCTTTTCTTTTACAAAGTTATTTTATTTTAATCACCGTTAATTATAAATTATTTACTTTCATAGGAACACGTTTCTAAAGTTAATTATAAATGAAAAAAAAATGCATGGTTTCGAATATCTTTAGAAATACTAATTCGGTGATGTAGCCCTAATATACCAGTTGCGTTCATCATTGAGAAAACCTGAGATAATGAATAAAAATAATCCAATAATAAAAATAAGCGGGATAAACTTTTTTGTTTAAATAATTAGGAAAAAGTTAAATCAGTGTAAACAATGAATAGCACTGTAAATATTTGTAATAACAGTATCATCTAGTTCAATCTATAACAGTAAGTAATCATAAAACTAATGAGAAAAATGCATTTTCAAACATATCTTCCAAATGGACTCAATAAAATTTTGATCAAATTTTAGGATCGGGGAATTTTGGACCTAAAATTCTGCCTCTCCCTTTCCCCTTTTCTCCTGCCCTCCGAATTTCAGAATTCTTGCAAAAAAGAGTGACACCGTCACACTGACGTTGACAGAAAGTTATACACACATTCTTCCTTTTATTTAACATAAAATTTTTTTTTTAGTTTCTGCATCTAAAATTCACCGAGTCATTATCACCAATTCATTGTGCATCCCTGGTTTAAATAGAATCATTGTTTAAAGCTTTGTTTCTAAGTTAATTTAAGCATGTTTTTGAAACTACATAATCTGAAGAATTCTAATTTGTTTTGTTACACGACGACTTAAATCAATCTGTGTAGAATGAATTAATGATCAATCAATATTATATAATTTTTCAGAAATAGTGAAAGTCTTGAAATATTATTTATTGCCTATAAGTATAAAAGCAACAAACCTAATTTTATTCTTTTAAGTGTACATTGCCCAAAAAAGGACCACCCCGAATAACTTTTGATCTAATGATTGGATTTTCACGTTCTAGGACTCAATCTTAATGGATCGAGGGGGTGGTCTTAAATATGGAGATTAATAAGTGCAGACGATATTTTAAGTTACAAAATCCGACACAAAAACGTACTTTCTCTGAATAAGCCTACTTTTCTTTTGACGGATTCGGATTTCTGACTCCCAAAATATAGGGGGTAGCCCCAATCTGAGAGACATGTTCCCAATAGTTCGGTCAGGAGAGTGCTCCTAAGTTTGGGCCCCTTAATGCTAATTTTACTTTTTGCTTATTTCGTTATATCCCGCAAGCTTTGTAAGGAAACTTTTTTACACACAATTCTGAAATTCGTTTATCCAAAAATAATACCTTTTCGCAAACGTTTCGATTTTTTTAGGCAAAGATAAATAAGTTTTAGCAAATTTATCCAAAGATAGTATTTACTGAAAGTTATGCACGGAATTGTCTTTGGATAACCAAATTTTATAACTGTGTGAGAATTTTTTTTAATTCGCTTAAAAAGTTCTCGAAATATAGAAAAATACACCGAAAGTAAAATTAACATTAAGTGGTTCAAATTTTGGAGTGTTCTCCCGACCGAACTATTGAGATCATATTTCTCAGATGGCGGATCACCCCCTATATTTTGGGGGCCAAAAAACCATATTCTTCAACAAAAAAAAATGTTTATTCAGAGATTAACTTTTTTGTGACTTATTCCGCAACTTAAAATATCGTCTGCACATAGTAGTTAGTATATTTGAAATCACCTTCTCGAGCCATTAAGATTAAGTCCTAGAACGAGAAGATCCGATCATTAGATCAAAAGTTATTCAGGTTGGTTCATTTTTTACTTTGAGAACTGTACATATTTATGACTTTCATAAAAATAAATATTTTATAAAAATTATATATTAAATTACACTTGGTTTTATATTGTACTTTTAAAAAAAAGTTTTATCATTGTATGAGAAGAAACATGTGTTGTTGGTAGTATAGGACAGATAAGAAGATATTTTGACTTACTTCTGCCGATTTTTAATTTTCTTTGAATAAAAGGAGTGCAGATTTCTGGCAACAAAGTAAGTTATTTCTTTTTATTGATATAAATTGCTAAACTTAGCAACTGAAGTGATGTTTGTTAAGGTTTATAAAAGCAACAATCCTTTCTTTTCAAATTTCTGTTCAAGAAATTTAGTTCGTTGAGTTGAGTTACAAATCTCAAATTAATTAGTTTTATCTATTGTATTTTTCTTTTGAGTCCAATGTTTATTTCTATTTGGGTTTCAGTTTCATTTTTATCAAAATTTGAAGTAATAAAAGAAATAAAAATAATAGTATTTAACATTTATTTACAAGACATTAACATTTATCTCAATGATTTTATTTGTATTGTTTTTGTAATTTAAAATTTTTGATGTCTTAAATGACTAAGTACAGTCAAGTAAAAAGGAAAAAAATTGTCTGAAACTTTAAGAAAGAAAAAATATATGTGAAAAGAACATGAAGATGATTAATTACAAAAGAGATAAAATTGTGATGGCATTATTGCGAACACTGGTTAAAATTAGCCAAATGTTTTTTATTTCTGAATAGACTTTCATAAACACCACAGCATTTTTAGTCATGTGTTGCAAAAACTGCATTTGATGTCTGTCCTCTTGTCGTCCAATATTTCGTATTTTATAACCCTTGATGAACAGAAGACCCGATTTCTGGGTGTACGACTACTAATGCTCAACTACGTAGCCATGCAATTTTGAACCCAATTCAGAAGACAAGGGATTTCTGGATAAAGTTTTAGGAGAAATTTGCTTTCTTGGAAGACTTTTTGATGAAAATAACCCACCTTTGAGTTACATGGAGAGGAAGACCACGAGAACCTCCCACGGTTAGCCTGACGACATGGGGACTTTAACCCATGATCCGTCTACCACTGAGGATATTTTATGTAAGCACTGTGGTCGGGACAAGACGGAAGCGGAATTTGTATCAACCTGCTAGTGTCGGGATTCGAACCCAGTTCACCTCATTGGAAGGCGAATGCTTTATTGCTTGAGCCATCAATGTTTTTTAAGACGTCAAAAAATTCTTTTCTTTTTTTCAGTATTCATATTTACATTAAAATCGCCACCAAGACAGTAATTGTGAATAAGCTAATCATAAAAGGAAAAATATGCTTAAATATTATGTGAAAACATTAAAAATGTAAGCTGGGTGAAAATGAAAATAAAAATCTCTGCCTTTAACTCATAGAATTTTCAAAATTGGGCACTTGCACTTCAAGAAGAAGAAGAAGATCATGGATGCCCACACACGTAATCTATGACGTCTGTCCCAGCTCATCGTTTTGAAGTTAAATGGCGTGCATAATTAGTTTGTTTCTGTTCTACATGGCTTCGTGCAAGTAAGAAATATATGGTGCAAAATTTGAAATCGTTGAGAAAGATTCATTGTGTAAGAATATAGAATGTATCATTTAGGAGAATTGATACTTGACGGGCTTGGATTACTCGAAATACATTGGTAAGAATAGTTGTAAACAAATGCAACGTTTCAACTACAAATCATGATCGAGATACCCACACTACGTTACCTGCAGATATCTCATTATTGTCTGACGTATTTTTCAAATATTAGCTAGTTTAAAGAAAATTATTATTTTCCAGATTCAAAAGATGGCAATAAGAGCATTCCTTTTGGTGCTAGTAGGCAGCAGTATTGCTTTAGCAACCCTGAAAAATGAGTGCCCTCCACCAGAGGCGACTAAATGTTCTTGCAAATATCGAGCATATGGTATTTATATTTTTTAAAAAAAGCATTTTATTTTTACGTACTGCGATAGTAACATCTCGTCATTTATGGAATAAAAGCATCTAAGAAATTTCTTATACAAATAATATTAAAAACATGTAAGCTTTTTTTTAAGAAAAAATAATGCTAATAATTATCTTTTAAAGATAAAAAAAATGATGTATTTATCTCAATTATGAGAACCCTAGTTAGCAATGAGTTTTATTTTTGCTACTTATTAAACAGTTAAATATGCTCAAACTTTAAAAAATAACTTCGTAGTTATAATAAATACACCTGAGGGAATTTAATTTTTTCCATATTTTAATAGATATTAAAAAAATTATGAAAAATCAATTATGATATTTTTACGTTAAGTACATTTTTTAAAGGGTAATATCAAAAACTGCTTCATATAAATGAAAAAAACACCTTTTAATTTAAAATAAATGAATTTTTTTAAAAATACTTAACATTTTTATCTTGAAAACTTAATATTTTAAGCTGTATTAAAAATTTAAAACATAATTTTTACAAATGTTAGGTTTCTTTTACATTTTAATTATTTTTAGAATAATATAATTTTTTTCTAACTGTTAGGAAATTAAGGAACTTCACACAAAATCTTCAATTTTTAAAAGCACTTTTAAGTCAATGCATTTAGTAACATTGATATTTAAAGGAAGTTAATTTGCGATTGGCAATTCTTTTTATTTAATGCGATGAAAACAATCCCCTATATAGTTTTACTCATATACAATAGTTAGCTATATACTATCATTTAAAAATAACACAATGGATAGTAAAACTCTCCACTGTGCATTGCGCAAAATAAAAAATGAGACACCCTGAATAAATTTTGATTTAATAATCGGAACAATCCAAAGTTTGAACCCCTCAATGTTAATTTCATTTTTTGCGTATTTCGCCATGTCTCTAGAACTTTTGAAGTGAATTGAAAATTTTTTTGCACATAACTATAAAATTTGCTTATTCAAAGATGATTCCATAAGAAACAGAACTAACATTAATAAAACATTAAAATAAAATATTAACATTAAAATAAAATTAACATTAAGGGGTCTAAACTTTGGACCAGACCATAAAACTATGGGGACCATATTTTCCAGATTCCGGCTGTCTCCTATATTTTGGGGGCCAGAAATCCAAATCCGTCAAAAAAAGAGCAAAATCTATTCAACGAAATTTCAGTTTTGAGTCTAATTTTGTAACTTAAAGTATTGTCTGCACTAATTAATTAGCATATTTGAGGTCACCCTTTCAAATCTTTAAGATTGAGTCTTAAAACCGACCATTAGATCAAATGTTATTCCGTTTCTTATTTTCCATACTGTACAGGACTTAGGAAACGACTGAATTTGTTGTTGTTTACATTAATTATTCCTTAAGGAAACGTATGTAAAATCTATACAATATTCTAGTTTGCTTTCTTACAGAATATTTTAAATAATAAAAAATAGAAAAAATATAACAAAAGTAGAAATATTTTTCTCTTTTGACGCTGACTTTATATCACTTCCTTTTGGCCCATACGTAGGTGACCATACTGATTCTAGTAAAATATAATGTCCAAAGAGGTTAGAAATTTGAATAGAATTTTAGTTAAAATAGCGATTAAATGTTTCATGCATAAGTTTTGCATTATTATGTATAAGCTTATGCATCATCTCAGATGCATAATTCGTTAATATATTAGTCAATTAAATTTTACTTTAAATTGGAAAATGTGGAGCAATAACTAATTTAGATTCACAAATCTTTGGTAAGAGAGCCATAATATTTAAAAAGTCAACATGGTCTACATAAAAAGTAAAGCAATAAAACGTAAAGTCACAAAAAACAGACATATAATGATTTTGAGTTTAGAATCAGGAGCATTCCTTAGTGTTAATCAAATAAGAGAAAGAAAACAGAGAAGTTCAAAATAAAAATCACAAACAGATAACAAGTAAGAAGGTGGTTTCAATAGGAGTGGGAACAAAATTTTCAAACAAGATATGGCACATGGAGAAAGAAGTGGAGATAATAGGTTGAGAACTCCAAGTGTGTTAGACGTAGAAAATAATAAAAATAGATTTCCAAACACTAGGAAAGAATGGAATGTTCTAAAAGGTCATTAACTAAAAAGTTAGAATTTTTCTCACTGTGAAATGAAACCCAGAAATTAGATCAGTGGCTGAAGAGCAGTATTGAATAATTTTAGCAGAGAAAAACTCAAACCTATGACTAGGATTCCAGATTTATAGGGCCATGGAAGATTGTTCAATACCTTGATTTTGGCCATCTTCCCCGATTAATAAGTCAGAGTTTAAGGGTAGGTGTAGTTTGTCCAAACTGACATTAAACATAAATACTCCACTTTTTAATATCAGCAACAGAGACTTGATGGAATAATAAGGTTGATGGAATTTAATTTGTCCGGAGGAAAGAAAACTGTTTTAAACTCAAATTTCTTCTAAATTTTAGCAATTCAATTGTTATTGTGCTTTATTCGGTTCTCTAATTTTTCTTCACGTATAACACATTTCTCCATACTATTTTCTCAGCCCTATTCACCACACAGTCGAACATATTTTGCATTCATATGCAATTCTTGCTCCAATCGAAGCAGCAACAATCAAAACTAAAATAACAAAAATTATTTATACTTTGTAATGGCATTTTTGATTCTTGACAATTCTGAGATTGATTGTGGTTGTTGCCAATGATTGATACCGATACTCTCAAGTATTATAAATGTAAGGAATTTTATAATAATCCATTATATTTAAATATTAATAGGTGCAATCCTGTTTTGCTCTTTTAAACACCCGTGTCTAGTTCTTGCTCTAATCGAAGAAGCTAAATTGTCAACAATCAAAAATGAAATAACGAAATAAATTTATGCTTTGTTATTGCATTTTTCATTGTTCACAATTCTGAATTTGATTGTAGTTTTTGCCAATGATTGATACCGATACTCTCAAGTATTATAAAAGCAAGAAATTTTAATAATCCATTAATTTAAATAATGTTGAAATATTAATAGATGAAATCCTGTTTTGCTTTTTAACATCCGTGTCTAGTTGTTATTCTGATCTAGGCAGCTGAATTGTCAACAATCACAAATGAAATAACAAAACAAATTTACGCTTTGTTATGGCATTTTTCATTGTTCCCATTGTTGGTTTTGCCAATGATTGATACCGATGCTCTCAAGTATTCTAATTGTAAGAAATTTTATAATAATTCATTAAATAAATAATATTCAAATAATAGGTGGAACCCTGTTTTGCGCGTTTAAACACGCGTGTTTAGTTCTTGCTCTAATCGAAGCAGTTAAATTGTCAACAGTCAAAAATGAAATACCAAAATAAATTTATGCTTTGTTATTGCATTTTTCATTGCTCACAATTCTGAGCTTGATTGTGATATTTGCCAATGATTGATACCGATACTCTCAAGTATTATAGAAACAAGAAATTTTAATAATCCATTTAATAAAATAATATTTAAATATTAATAGATGCAATCCCGTTTTGCTTTTAAACATCCGTGTCCAGTTCTTGTTCTAATCTAGGCAGCTGAATTGTCAACAATCAAAAATGCAACAAAATAAATTTATACTTTGTTATTGCATTTTTGATTGTTAACAATGATTGATACCGAGACTCTCTATAATTATAATAGTAACAACTTTTATAATAGTCCATGAAATTAAATAATGCTAAAATTTTGATAGGTGCAGTCTTATTGTGCTACAGGGTTGGTTCTCAAGAGAATCTTCAAGCCAATCTTAAAGCGCTCAATGGATATTCAGTGAAACAATTGACTTTGTCAGGAGTCAATGCTTCATCAGTGCCAACAGATTTGTTCCAGGGGTTGCACATTAAAGAGTTAGTGTTGGATAAATTCGAAGTGGATGATGCTTCATTTCGTCCGAGACAATCTCATTTTTCAGGACTTGAAAGCTCACTTGCGGAACTGGAGATTCGAAGCAGCTTTAAACGAAACAGGCCACTTCTAAACTTAAAACTAGAGCATCTCCGTTCGTTAAAGGTATTTTTTTTTCCTGTTAAGAAGTTAGAAAACTTCCCCATAAATGTACAGCGTGCGGAAAAAAAAATAACTACAGAAACAATTAGGTGGACCTTGAACATTTTAACTAATTAGTGTATTAGTGTTGATGGTATTAAAATTTGAGGAATGAGGCACGATTTTTCTGACGAAGCAAAATCTTTCGTTTTGTAATTGATTCGTATGTTTGACTCTTAAAATATTGGGGATAGCCATAAGCTGGAAAATAAAGTCCAATATTTTAGCAGAGTTTTCAATATTTTAGCAGAGAGAGCAGTCCAATATTTTAGTTTAGCAGAGACAGTTTGAGCCTTTTAATCTTATTTTTAGTTGCTTGGTAATTCGCCGTATTCCTCGAACATTTTTAAGTCAATCAGTAGAAAAATTGCATATAATTATAAAACTCGTTTATCCAAGGTTAATTACATGTTAAAAAAATGAATAAATATTTTTTTCTGCTTATGGTTTTTTAATCATTTGATATATTGAAATGAATGAAAGATTTTTGAATTGTAAGACATAAAATTCCAACAATCCTTAAACATCTTAAATTTTATTTTCGGAATTGGAACATTGAACTTTTGGATTTTGTCACCATGTGTTAAAAATTTCTTGTCCCACTATTCATTATTCAAATATTCTCAATCCTTAATAAAAAAATGAATATGATTTAGAAAAATTAAATAATAAAAATAGTAAATAATAATAAAAATAATAATAATAATAATAAATAATAAGAAAATGTATTTTGCATGCCTTAAATAAATAGGTTTTATGTTACGAGTTAAAAGTAATAGAAATATGGTTACGGACCACACGAGGAACACACGAGGTCTTCCTAGTAAAATTCCGGAAAGTCTGAGACTGAAGAATTGAAAATTATATTACTAAAAATATTTTTTTTTTTGCATATGACGAGCTGATTGCAAAATATTAGCTCGATTTTTTACGGTTTTAATTGTTTAATTAAAACTGTAATATGGGCGAATGACACGTGTTTGTTTTAATATGAAATGCCATTTACGAATCCCTCAATTCAGTTCTAAGAACAGTATAGTTTATTCCAAAATTACCGCATTTAATAAATATTAATAAATTCTTTTTAAAATTGTGGTAAAAGAGTAAACACGATTGTAAATATATATTTCAGTGAGAAAGAAAGATAAAAACCGCTGTTAGAACTTGTCGAATCTAACAGCGATATCAATGTGATCGAATCATCAATGAGAAAGGCGTGATTAAAGACATGACTCGACAAACATGGCGGGTTTTCTTATAAACACCTTTCATTAATTCTCAGATTCCTTCGGCAATAAAACCAGTTGTGATGCTTTCAGTCCTGTTTTCCTCAGTATTGATAGTATTTGAGCAGCCCTGGCTCAGGGGATAGAGCGTTCGTCTTCCAATGATGTGAGCCGGTGTTCGATACCGGCAATGGCTGGTCGATACGAATTCCGCATCCGGCTTGCACCGACCACAGTGATGACGTGAAATATCCTCAGTGGTAGACGGATCATGGGTTACAGTCTACTTGCAGTCAGGCTAACCGTGGGAGGTTCTCGTGGTCTTCCTCCCCATGTAATGCAAATGCGGGTTCGCTCCATCAAAACAAGCCCGCCACGATGGCAAATTTCTCCCAATACTACTTGATCTAGGAGTTCCCTTGTCTTCTGGATTGGGTTCAAAATTACAAGGCTACGGAGTTGAACATTAATAGTTGTAAACCCAAAAATTGGGTCGGCTGTTCAGCGACGGTTATAAAATATGAAAAGTATTGATAGTTTTAATTCAATGTCGTTTTTATTATTTTCTTATTTAAATATCAATTAGCTATTTTTAATATGTATACTGATTTTGTTTCATCTTTGACAAGAATTCTAAAAATATATATTTAGGGTGGCCATCATGGAACTCTCATTCAATAAGCTATTGTTCTATGAATTATTTGTATATTACAGATAGCTTTGTTTGAAGAGAATAAAATTCCTGAAGTTGGGAATGATTGGTTCACTAACGGTCCTGAGAAGTTGATCAACTTGATATTTGAAGGAAATGGAATAGAAAAGCTAGGGGACAAAGCATTCTCATCTCTAAGAAATCTCCAATTACTGGCAGTTGCAGGAAATCACCTAAATGAAATTTCAAGATCTATGCTGCCCACACCTGCCACGCATCTTCAAAAATTGGATTTTGCGTCAGTATTCTTTATACTTTTTTATGAATAACTTTAATGACTTGAGAAATCTAAATAACGTGATAAATAAATTATGTTATTTTTTTGTGCACCAATGGAACACATTAATAACGTTTTATTTAATGATTGAACTTTCGCGCAGTAGGATTTAATATTATTGGTTTTCGACCTTAACCTTAATTAATTAGTACCTCAATTTACTAATTAATCAGTAACCTAATATGTTAATTAGTAATATTTAAACCTTAAATATACTAATTAATTAGTTCAAGCATTGTATTAAGTAGTGGAATTAGACACAAAAATTTTAAACAAATAATGGGACCATATTCTCCAGATTGTGTCTATATTTGAATCTTCCATATTTGAATGTCAGGAAATCAAATTTATTGAAATTAAGGTATGTTTGAATAACAGTTTTGTGTTCGATTTTTTATTTTAAAATGTGATATGCACAAATTAGTGACCATATTTAAAGTTAGTCTCTCAAACCATTAAGATTGCTTCGTGGTATTTAAAAACTGTTTATCAGATCATCAGTTATTAAGGCGTTCTGTTTTTATCCTCTCTATCGTAGTATGTACATTGAAGCGTAAAGTAATATTTCAACTTGCCGTAATTAAAATACGTTGTTGTTTACTCTTTAGTGGATTCACGTTCCATAGATTTAACTGGTATATGTTGTAATTTTTTGTTACCTCCCATAATGGCTGTGTTGTTTGATTATACATGAAGATATAATACCCGAGATTTTTTTTTTAGTTCTGATTTCTTGCTCACGAACTTGGGCCTGAATCTAATTAATCTTGATAGTATAAACTTGATCCTGAATATGAATTTTGAGGTATAAAGTTACATTTAGTGAACTTACATTTTAGTGAATTTGTATTGTTTAATATAAAAGAGTATACGTTGCAATATTTTCTCACTATCACACTTGTTACTCTCTAACTCTAATTCATTGTTTGTGAATTCTGTTCTTTTGGAATTTGCTTCCTGCTACCGAAAAGTCTCCCTAAGATTCAGGGAACTCTTTTGTCATAAATTTTATTGTATTTTTGATTGCGGACAATCTATTTGCTTCAATTTCTAAAATTAGCTGATTTCGTTCAAATTTTGTATCTATTTTATTATTTAAATTGATTCTGTATCTATTTTATTCTAAAATTGACTGATTTCGTTCAAATTTTGTATCTATTTTATTAGTTATTTTTTCATGGAATTTCCTTTGGGTAAACTAATTTTTTTAACTGTATGCAGAATATTTTCCATTTACAAGTTATGGCGAAATACGCAAGCTATAAAATTAGCAAGAAGAGGGTAACCTGAAACCTGCTAATCAATTTGTTTCATTGATATGAGTTAAGAAAATAGAAAAAGTTTATCTGTGGTAATTGTAATTAGGTGAACCATCTTTTTGCATAAAATTATAAAACCCATTTATCTAAAGACAAGGCAAAAAATAATTTTACTATAATTTTATATTTTATAGTTAAGAAAAAAAATAAAATATTTGAAATGCTTTAAGGTATCATAAAATTTTTTACAACACTTTAAAAGATGTTAATTTATCGTGACGAAAATCTAAAATTTGAGCTCAGTCAAAAAATTGAAAATATGATTATTTCGATGATTTTTATGGTGAAAAAATATTTTTGTCAACAACAATTTATACACTGCGTCAACAGTTATGTACAGTTTGAACAAAGTTTTGAGAATAGTTTCTGAGCGAATAGAATATGTTTATTCCGAAAAATTTGATTTTTTGTGTCTGATTTCGTAACTTAAAATATCGCGTGCTCCAATTATCATATATCTAATTAGCGAACCATTAAGATTCAGCCTTAAAACCCAAAGATCCGATTGTTAGATCAAAAGTTATTCAGGGTGGTTCATTATTTTCTTTAGCGCACTATCATAAAGAAGAAAATAAAATTGCCAGTTTCTGTATTTTACCTTTATTTAAAATTTTCATTTTAAAAATGAATTATGGAGCAAAGAACTTCATTTAGAACACTTAAATTTTTAATAGATAACACTCAATTTATGATGCCAAGAAAGGATTATTTTTCTTACAAATTTTGTTTATTTCAGAAACAACAAATTAAGAAAGCTGCCGAGCAATATTTTTTCAGGAATGCCATCATTGACAGATGTAAATATTGGAACCAATTTGATTCATATCCTTCCTGAAGATACTTGGTCGTCTGCGCTTTCAAATTTGCATAATCTGTATTTGCATGGTATGTAACTTAAACTATTTAGAGAATATTTTGTTAGTAGCTAGTTTCCTTGTTGTACTTAACTTTTTTGCTCCTAAGAAAAAATTCTAGAATATCAGTCATACAACGGACGTAATTAATTTTTTAAGGTAAATTTATAGCTGAATTTTTCGTTTAAACTTTGCATTTTACTGAAAATTCATATATTTTGATCGGGATCGAACGCAAGACCACACTGTGTAAGACGAAAGGCCGGTGTTATGGTGTCAGTTGGTATAGGATAAAGACTTCTGCTTTAGGGCATACTACCATTTATTAATCTGATTCCTTTACAAAATGAAGACAAAAGAGCTCTGAAATGTTCGAACGTGTAACATATATCCGTAATTGATTAGGAGAGAAATATAGCATATTTAGAACAAAACAGTTTGATTCTTTTGTATTATAGTTTTTTAATTGAATGTTGATTGATTCTATCAAATAATTTGTTAATTGCTTGATTGTACTAACTTGATTCTTTATACATTGTATATTGTATAAAGAATCATTCTTTAAACAAAAATATTATTAGATATATATATAGCAAAATAAATAAATAAAAAAAAACACGAAGAAAATTAAGAAAACAATAAGTTTAATTTATTGCGCATAAGCTGCAAGTAAATAGAACTCATAAAATAAGCTCAAAATGAAGATAAAACAAAGGAAAATTACAGACATATGAAAAAAAGGGTAAAAGGAAAAATAATAATGAAAAATTATTATTATTTTTTTCAGTTTTTTGTTATTTTTATTTTTATTATTATTTTTCTTTTTCCCCCTTTTTTCATGTCTGTAATTTTCTTTTGTTTTATCTTTATTTTGAACTTACACACACATATATATATATATTGTCTTTTTAAAAATATTGTTTTCCGTTAACCTTTTTACACTACTTTATAAGTTTTAGAATTAGTATTTCATCTAAAAGTAATTACCTTTTGTTCGTAACAGAAATTGCATAAAATTCCATTGAGATATTTAAAATCCCTTGTTACAAAGGCTTTAATCTGCCAATTAGAGCTTTTAAATTTCGAAATANAAACAACAGTCATAGTCTAAAAATGCAGAGCATGCGTTCAATGCAGTCTACATTGCCGGTAACATATATAAATCAAGTACTGCAATTTCTTTTTATTTTTCTCTAGATAATCCTCTTCAATGTGACAAAGGTTTGAAATGGGTGTGTAACCAAGATGTTGATGTTATTATTGCCAGTTGTGCCACACCAGTTGACAAAAAAGGACTTCCGCTCACACAGTTTTGCAAATCCTAAATTGACCTTGTTACTTATTCTAAAGGAAAATATGTTTTTAAATGAAAATATTGCAAAATTACCGAATTGAGAAACTCAGATAAAAATGATGTCGAACTCAAAAGAATTTATAAAATTTATTACTTCCTAAGTGTTTATGCTATTTTTCTTTGTGTGTCATTTTTTTAAAGATATTTATAATAAAATTTTTTTACCATATTTATAATATAATTTTTTTGCAATATTTAAATCTAATTATACTAGAATTTAAAGTTTTAAAAGGCTGGAAAGCTTTCATAGATTCCTTTTCATCATTAATTTATTCTTGTTTTATAAAATAATAAAATTGTTATTTGAATTTTTGTTTGAGTTACTATGAAGTTAACTTTAAAATCCCTTAGGTATGCATCTAAAGATATTTTAAATGAAAATCTCATTAAAAATGTGATATATGTGTTTTTAAGAACAATACTTCGTAAGATATCGTAAGATAAACATGTTATTTTATCTAATTACTATTGGCTGAATACCCGTTCTTTGTACGGGGTGAAAAAACTAGGAAAATAATCAATAAATCATTAAAAATGCTAAAGAATTTAAGCAGTTAAATTGAAAGACATATACCAATACAATTAATAAAGCCTAAATAATTCAAAAAAATTATATTAATTTCTATAGTACTTACCCCTTTTGAAGGGCCATTCAGTCCTCTTTCCATAGTAATATTAAAATTGTACAGTATTGCTGTAGTTTTAATCTGTATCAAATACACCAATATAATACATTGTACCAATGTTAGTATATTTGTAACCTTTAAAACTCATCTATTACCATAATATCAGCAGTGCCTATCATTAAAATTAATTAAGCATTATTAAAAACCATTGTCTAAATGGTACTGCGATTTTTTACTTTTCTCTTAAACGAATTAGACTTATTTTCTGCTGATTTTGCTTTTAAAAGCACAGCTTAATTTTTTTGTTTCAGTTAGCAGCTATTACCAAACTAATTAAGCATCATTGGCGTCAATATTTGTAAAGCGATTTTTCACGTTTTTCCTAAATAGCTTTGCACCACTTCTCCATAAATTTTGCTTTTTAGTACATAATTTTTTTTTACTTCAATCAGTATATTTTACTGAAACTAAAACATCATCATTGTTGTCAATAATAGCATGGTTATATTTTACTATTATTTTAGACCAATTAGTACCATTTTTCCAATACTTTTTGCTTTCAGAGCATAACTTTTCTTTAATTTCAAATATCATTGACTTTAAATTGTATAGTTTCATAGAAACATCCTTCACAGTCTTATCTATTAATAAGATAAACAAGTGTTTTCCCTTTCGTTAATTGGATATACTATAGCCTACGTCACAGGTCGTGTTATTCCTACTAAATTTAACTAGTAAACAGCATTTTCTGCGAACCTGATTTCTAGCAACAAGTAGGAGCATCAANCAAAACTTTAAAACAATATTATGTAAGTTCTCTACAATTTTTTTACGTAATTTGCAATTAGTAACAAATATGTTGACACTGTCATTTAACTAAAATTACGAATTTTGACATTAATATGATTTTTTAAAAGGTAAGCGAAGCTTAAGTGCTCCTTCACTGGTTAGTTTACCCTGTGTGTCTTTAAGAACATTACTTTGAGGAGGTAAATCGTAAGAAAAACATATTATTTTATCTAATTACTACTGGCTGAATTGCCGTTCCTCGCGTGCGTTGAAAAAAAAAAGAAAATAATTTATAAATCATTAAAAACTCTGAAGAATTTATACAGTTAAACTGAAAGACATATACTAATACAATTATTAAAGCCAAAATAATTTTTAAAAATATTATATTAATTTCTATAGTACTTACTCCTTTTAAAGGGCCATTAAGTCCTCTTTCCATAGTAATATTAAAATTGTACAGTAATATTAAAATTGTAATTGTTGCTGTCTTAATATGTATCAAATACACCAAAATAATGCATTGTACAATGTTAGTATATTTTAACCTTTTAAAACTCACCAATTACCATAGTATCAGCAGTGCCTATTATTAAAATTAATTAAGCATTATTAAAAAGCATTGTCTAAATGGTTAGGCGATTTTTTACTTTTCTCCTAAACGAATTAGAATTATTTTTCCTTTGATTTTGCTTTTATTTTTTTGTTTAAGTTGGCAGCTATTACCAAATTAATTAAACATCATTGGCATCAATATTTGTAAAGCCATTTTTTTTAACGTTTTTCCTTAATTGCTTTGCACCATTTCTCCATAAATTTTGCTTTTTAGTACATAGCTTTTTTTTAATTTCAATCAGAATATTTTACAGAAATTAATCCAGTATCATTGGTGTTATTAATAGTATGGTTATATTTTACGATTCTTTTAAATAAATTAGTACCATTTTTCCAATAATTTTTGTTCTCAGAACATAACTTTTTTTTAAAAAATTTCGAATATCATTGACTTTAAACAGTATAGTTTCATAAAAACATCTTTAACATTCTTAACTATCAATAAAATAAACACGTGGTTTCAGATCGTTAATTGAATGTGTTTGACATAACGAATTAAAAATAATTAAATGTTAAAGAACGTGCAATAAATATCTTTTTAAATGAGTGTTGTAAGCTACTAAACACCATTGATGTTATCCTTAAAATATGTTAATAAAAACAGATTCGTCTGCAGTTTAATTTTATAGTTTAATTAGTTTAATATTTAATTTCAGTTTACTTAATTTTGTAACTAGTTTTGAAGGTTTTAAACAGATTAAATGAATTTCGTATGATAATGGAAAAAAAAACTCCCACTTTCTTCTCAATAAACAGGCATTTTTCCAGTAAATTTTGCTTTTTCAACCTGGTGTGAGAAAAAAATGTTTAAAATATCCCATTTTTATTGAAAATTAATAATGTGTGAGTAAATAAAAAAAAGCGTTGCTTTTATTTCTTGGGCACCTACATCCATGGGGAAATCTATTATACAGTTAATCTCATTCATTTATATTTTCCACGTCTTAATATTTACAATATTGCCATTAACTATTTTTTGCGAAATGGTCTTAAAACATTTTCCGTTCAGAAAACATTAAAAAAAATCAGTCTTAAATCATATAGTAAAATATGTGAAATTTAAAGACCTTGCGAAATAATTTAATACTGCAGAGTTAAATAAGACTAAAATTAGGTAAGTCAACACATTTTTCAAACATTTTCCTTAGAGCCTTTTACAATAAATCATGGCAATAAAACATCCAATCTACCTATAAGTATTTGAACACTCATGCGTATCAGTTTAGGTGCAAATGTGACTTGGGGTGTTTCTCTTAGTATTGTTTGGAACCTTGGTCCAAATGTATGGTAAGCTAAACATTGATGTCACTGACATACCTTGGATGGCAGACTTAATATTTAGTGGGAATTTTACGTGTTGAATCCATGGCACCTCCAAGACGACAACACTGGCTGTCAAGTAAGACCTCACACCTGAATCTTATCCAAGACTTTTTGGACGAGAAGGGGATTATCAAATTAAGGGTTCAAACAACAGTCATATCTACTCTATGATAGAAAAAACAAAACAAAATTTTGTCATATTGAATAGTTGATAGAGTCATAATAAATAGTTGGTTGGTAACAACTTCATAAAAGACAGTCACAGTTAGATAATGCTTCCCACAAATATGAAAGTTTGTGATACTTTGATTCACTCGTCCTAGAGCAGACAATTAATGTCCTTCATTGATATTGAACGCATGCTACACCTCTTAATTGGCAATCCAGCTGGTTTTGGAAGTCCTCAGTTAGACTCAGCTATAGGGTGAGATATAGGGTTCCTGAGTCTATTCGGTTTATCATAGTGTCACCATACCAAACCATGGTGGATCTCACAAGATGTCAGCTAGCGTTTTCATCCTGTAAATCATACAGTAAAAATATGAAACCAGTAACCTATAAAACAGCGACAAAGTCGAAGCACACTGTCTGCAAAAATAGTGCAATATTAAGGAACGTTTATCTTACCGTGAATTTTAAGCAAAGAAAATTTAATCAAGGAAAATGCCGCTGACAAATATTAGACTTTTAATGATATTCGTGGTTGTCCTGATTTATTGTCTATGGTTATTAGATAAAGGGTGTAAATGTGAACTTGTCAAATTGTTTATGCATACTAATAAAACATTGCTTAGGTTAATATTATTTACCCATACCATAATTCATGAATGCATACTAATAAAATAATTATTAGTATGCATTCATGACATACATACTAATAAAATAATTATTAGTATGCATTCATGGATGAAAATCAATTTAAACGACATAATTTATAATAGATTGAGTTTATTCCGCATTTTTGCAGAAAAAGTATCCGCATCATTTGCAGTAAGTTGTATCAGTGGAAAGTACGATTCTCGGATTGAATGATATTCATGAAAATATTTTGAGACAAAATGCATTTTAAGCGGTTAAAATAAAAACTTCATCTATGATAAAATTATTTAATTAAACTAAATCATTAATATTAAATTAAATCACGATTTATGCCTGCATAAAATTGGGGATATATAATGTGGATACATTTAAGGCAACGAAGAATAGGAATAATTTTAGTGATATAACTGTAATTTAAATAAATAAACCACACAGCGAAAAAAAATTCCGGATTAAATTGCGGTAAAAAGTATCGGCGCTCAATAATATTTATTTCATTACAGCGATACAGTAATTTTACATTAAATATTATTGTAAAAATTACGGTTTATCAAACTTTTCTCTGTAAAATTTTACAGAAAAAATGGATCTTAAGGTAAAAAATACCGACATCCTGGTGCCTGTACTTTTTACAGTAAAGTATTCAGGAAATTTTTACACTACAGAAATCACTAAAAAACAGTCAATGTCCAAGTACTGAGATTGAAAACAGAAAAAAGTGAACTTGATAAAGCGCATTAGAAAAAAAAGGTTCACTTATTTATGATAAATCTCTTGGGAATTGAACAGCGATTTCTTTATCAAAAGCCAATAGATTGATTTAAAATTGAAGCAGTTAGCAAGTTCCTAATCTTTTTTTAAAGTAAAGATATATCTATCAGACATATCGGGTTAAAGTATTTCACGATATTTGTTTTATGTCATTTGGTTTTTATGATCTAGATTGTAGAATTTGGCCGAATTTTTTCTTTTATAGATAGTCGCCCTAAAGTTGCGTTTGCGTGCTTTTTGTTATGAAACTCATGAATTTGAAAACATTTATACTACTTTTTGTGTACTGCTTTGCCGATGCTTTGCAATGTCCACCTCGTGAAAACATTACTCCCTGTATGTGTCTTGAACAAAATAATAATCTTCACATGCACTGTTCTATTATATTGTCGGTGACTCAGTTGCAATCCGCGGTTCAAGGTATGCGAGGTTACAAATTCACAACTTTCAATATTGACAAATCTAATTTCGAATACATCCCATCTACCATATTTGAAGATATTTCCATTGAGAAACTAACCATATCGAAATCGAACTTTTCACGAATTGCCAACCTTCTTGAGCCTCAGTTCAAAGGTCTGGAAAATTCTTTAAAAACTTTAGTATTTATTGAAACATTCAGTGAAAAAGAACCTTTGCCTTATCTTGCTTTGGAGCATTTATCAAAACTTC
This sequence comes from Parasteatoda tepidariorum, assembly GCF_043381705.1. Classification (NCBI taxonomy): domain Eukaryota; kingdom Metazoa; phylum Arthropoda; class Arachnida; order Araneae; family Theridiidae; genus Parasteatoda; species Parasteatoda tepidariorum. Next base: position 49,067,409 of record NC_092207.1, on the reverse strand, counting down.
AGACACTGGAATTCCGTAAAAGCTATGTTGGAACTGTGCACAATTTGTGGTTTAAAGAAGGACCATCATCTCTAAGAGATGTCCGATTTGTTGAATCGCATCTGCAAAATGTCGGATATACAGCTTTCCAGTCTTTAAAGAATTTGAGAATCATCGACTTGTCAGACAACCAGATTGATTACGTGGCGAGAGCTTCGTTTCCTGATCCAGCTTCGCATTTGGAAGAAATAAATTTGCAGTTAAGTAACCTTTTAATGATTGATTTTATGGCTTAGATTACTGGAATTACTATAAAATATTTTTGCTTGCAGGGGCCAATTATTAAACTGATTTTACTGAAAAAGAAAGGGGTATTTAGGAGATTTTCAAAGTAAATAAGAAATAGAAAAGGCTCTTCAAAACATGAGAATTTACAGCAATATTTTTGTAACTAAAACAGTTGACTAAAAATACTTTTAATCTTTATTTTGCTGAGCTCTAATCTAGGTGTCTTTAAATTTATTTACATAGTTTATCTCATGTTATTAGATACTAATTAAAGAAAGAAAGAATTTCTTACTCATGATATTAGCAAACTTACGAGATCAGACGCACGAAAACACTCTTTCTGAACAAACATACATTTTTTTCAATATTGTTTTTGTTCAAAATAGTATAATATCATGAAAATTGCATTGTATATAAAATGCCTGTATGACTTACAGTTTCGAAAATTTTTCCTCGATTACTCAATAAAATAATAAATAATTATTACAAGTTATTTTTTTACATGGAGTTATCTTTGGATAAATTAGTTTTAATATTGTGAGCACAAATGTTATGATTTATTGTATAAGTTTCCAAGATATGCTAAAATACGCAAAAATTGAATAACAATAAGAAATCCAAACTTTCGACCGCTCTTTTGACGAAGCTATTGAAGCCATATTTCAAGATAGTGGAAAAATGTCAAATTTTGATTAATGAAAATCGAAATCAGTTGGAAAAAGTATGTTTTTATGCCAGATTTTATAACTTACTATTTGTACTATTTTATTTTATTACTATTCGCACTATTTTATTAGCATATGTCAGATAAACCATTTGTATTATTGAAACTGACATGTAGCATGTGGAAATCTGTAGTAGCCTATACGGTATAATGTGCGCACACAGTTCGTTTGTAGTTGCACCTTCATTAAGACTCCCCGCTATAGAACGTACAGTTGCTCTTCCGTTGGACTGAACTCTGGCAAGTCTCCTTTCAGCTCGATCATTCAGTAGTCCGTGACGATCACAAGTCTGACGTTGAGACTCGGTTTTCTGCTTGGTAGTACACTCTCTGTACACATTAATAATTGCTGCTCTCGAACAATTCATAAGAGCAGCCATTTTGCTGATTTTAGTACGCTTCGAGCGCCTACAATCATCGCGTGTTCAAACTTAGTTAAATCACGTTCTTTTTTTCCCTTTTTTTTTAAATCTTCGTGTGCAACACAGTGCAATTCATGGCTCACTTGCGTTTGTAATCCTTTTTTGTTAGTCGCCAATTGCCCATTGTGCAGCTCTAGTGCGACGTAAATTAACAACAACAACAAATCCTTTTTTGTTGATATCTCGCCCTCTAGCGGCATAGCTGGGACGCGATAGCTCATTTTGCATAAAACTGTCAGATGGTCGTTAGAATGGTATGTAAGTAATTTCATTAGAATTGTATGTTTTGTCACAGGAGAAATGCTTTAACATGTTTAGAGGAAGACACTTTCAAAGATATGCCAAAGTTGAGTCGGGTAAACCTTGAACTGAACGAAATTTCTACCCTTGATGAAAAGGTCTGGAGCTCTGTTTGGAGTCATCTCCAATATTTACAGATTGATTGTAAGTTTGTATTTTTTTATTTTTCCTTTAATTCATATGTAATTCATATTTTTCTTTAAGACAAAGCGCAATCGAGTCATCAGTAATGACAAAATCAACTCACTAGAGTGTTTTAGTATAATACTGTTTCATGAAGTGTTCTGTTAAGTAATTTACAAAATTTTTAACGAAGTGTAAAAAATTAAATCAGATCATGATGCTTTCTAAAATAACCTTATTATTTAAAGAGAAAGGGTACTTGAAAAGAATTTCCTTATTTCTTTTGCTTCCTACTATGCTTATTTAAATTTAATATTGTTTAATAATTTCCTTTCTTTAATTAAAAAATCTTTTGTTGTAAGCAAATTTGTATATTATAGATAATGCAAGCGATTTTAGAAAATGTAATTTTCCTTCTAGCACATGCTTAGAGGCCTTTAATTCCTATGCATGATGTTATTTCATAATATTCATTTAATTTTCTTTGATGTTTAATGGTATGATAATCAATCAATTTATCTTTTAACTCTTGATTCTACACTGAGAAAAAAGTATGGTTAAAACTAAGAGAATATGGTAAATTTTACCTTTTTTCTGGCTCGATTGGAACACCAAAATGATCGGTAATTTCTACTGAAGCGCTTTTTGTAATTATTGTTGTGAAAAATAATTTATATCATATTCATGATATATAACATTATGATACATTACACATGATACATAACATATTATATAACATTATGTATTATCTTCTATTATATATAATTCTCTTACGTAGCTCCCAAATTTTGGCTGTATTTCTTTTCCGCCGGTGGCAACGTTTGCTTTGTTTTGTTTACGTTTTGAAAACACCAAAGCATTCTGCCTTTTAATGATGTGTTTCTGATCTAATATATATATAATTCTCTTACGTGGCTTCCAAATTTTGGCTGAAGTACTTTGTACAGCTGAATAAGATTCTTTTCACAACACTTAAATATTGACTTTATTTTCTTCATATATCTGTCGGCAAAGAATTCTGTTAGGTTAAAAAACATTTAGCTAAAAAAATAACGAATTCTAAAAGAAATAAAAATAAACAACTTAAAAAATAAAAATGCTGTTGCCATAGAATTTTTTGAAAGTTAACTTAGCAACATAAATCAAAATGACATAGAAGCGCAACTAGATCAAAATTATGATACCTGAGCGCTTGACGTAACAAATCCTTCAATTCTAAAAGTGTTGTATCNACCTTTCAATTTAATGGAAAGAGATTTGCATTCCTTGGAAATTGATGAAATAAAATAGTCATTTTAGAACTGAAAAGCGCCATGCTTTATTTAATTTTTTTTCAAAAACAGTTTGTAAATATGAAGTTTAAAAAAATTTTCTAAATGAAGAAATTTGTTAAAAAATAGCATATTAGATTTGCCATCATATAATTTTTTTTCTTCAAAATGGTAGCAAAACTGAGAAAATTTAAGTTACTGGAATCGCTCAAAAAATGTTTAATTTAAAGGAAGTATGTTTAGTTGTATTCTACCTACCTCTTTATCTTTTTCTTCAAGCACTCAGTTCTTTGGTCAAGCAACGCATCTCAACCTTTTTTGCTAAGCCTCATTATAGCTAAGGTTTTCTTTTATGTAACCTCCCATTTTTTCCGTTTCCCTTTAGGTGATTCTGAGATAGTAGCAGTAGCATTTGTTTTTAGTATGTTGCCCAATTATTTCTATGTACGGTTTACAATTTCGTTATAAATCGATATGATATCAGTGTTTGTTAAAAGGCATTTATTTGATATAATTTGGGTCAAGAATATTATTTGAATTATTATTTAACATTTATTTCGAAAGCTTTCTAGTTTTTCAATTTCTGCTCTTAAGAAGCTACAACATTGTTAACTGTTCAGAAAAATGGAACATATAGATTTGTATATGTTTATTAATATTTTTGATTTTTTACCAAAAATTTTCTTTTGTTAAAAAATTACAACCTTTACAATCTTCTGTAATGTTTGAGAGGAAAATAAATTTGCAGAGTTTGCAGAATCCCGAAGATATTTTAGTTTCTACGTTCGAATTTCATTTAATCGTAGCAGATCTGTATATGAATAAATTTAAATTCTTCCTTTTGCATAAATTATAATTTTTTTCTTTGCATTGGAAACTACGAAACGTTTTCTTTATGTATTATTCGTATTATGATAACTACTATTTTATAAAAAAATCCGGTATTTAAAGTTCGAATCTTATTGAAAATAGAGTACAAATACAGTGAGCAGAAAAAAAAATGAAACACTTCTAAGAAAATTTGATCTAATGATCGTATTTTCGCGTAATAATTTTTGTGTGCGGAATTATGCTTAGATAAACGAATTTTATAATTGATGGGAAAATTTAGAAAGATCTCGAGACATGACGAAATTTGCGAAGAGTAAAATTAATATTGAAGGGTCGAAACTTTTCAAGCGCTCTTCTGATCAAACTATTAAGACCATAATTTCCAGATTACAACTATCCTCTATATTTTTGTGGGCAAAAATCATAATTCATCGAAAAAATGTGTTTTTTAAGAGAAAGTAGGTTTTATGTCTGACTTCATAACTTAAAATATCGTGTACACTAACTAATTGGTCCACTTAAAATCATTCCTTCAAACAATTAAGATTGAGTCGCGATGAGTGAAAATCCGATTATTAGATCAAAAGTTATTCAGGGTGTTTCGTTTATTTCTGTGCACTATGCATAAAAATAATAGTTTTACTTAATTAGGAAAATAGAAAAATTTACTTCTTTTACAGAATCTTCTACAAAAATATTTCAAGATGTGCATATTGTTAACTTGATCTTAAATAATATCAAATTTATTCATGAATATAAAAAAAAAAACAAGTCATCATTACGTTTTGTGATTAGTATCAAAAACTTTTCTATTTATTCGTGATTATTGAGCGTCTATTTATTCGTTCAAAATCTACTTAGAAAGAAACGAACAATGAAAATTCACAAATTTTTTATCGTTATTGAGGAATCCATTTCATGGCAAATGATTCGAGGGAACATTTTGTCAAATTGTAGAAATTACTATCGTTACTGGCTTAACTATACAATATAGGTTTAATGCAACTTTATGTAACATAATTGATAAAAATACAGCATAAAATGACAGCAAAATGAATATTCAGTAATCGTTATGAAGTAAACCTGAAAATAAAATTTGAGAAGTAATCTGACTAATATATGTATCATTCCGTTCTATATAGCAAACGACTTCAAAAACCGATAAAAAAATGCTTATGAAGTCACAGTAGGTGTTAATATGATATACCAGAAATGGAGTAGTTTCGTCAAATATTTTGTGAGTTTGTGTTTCGGCAAAAATTATATTATTTTATGGTCAAAAATAATGAAATATATCTCAGTGAGTGCGAAATCATCAGAAACTAAAATTTCATTAAACAAATAAAAATAAATAATTTTATTGGAAATGATGAAGATTATGAGTATTTACAAACTTTAAGAGGGAACTTTTAAAAGAAATAATGAATGACAATCATGCTTGCCAATCAGTCTCTATATAAAGGTAAACCGTCAACATATGTTGGTTTCCTTCTCCTATACTTTCGGGCATAATGTCCATATTTCACATACGAAGGGACACGTACTGGGGAATCACCATGCTTTGATGGAGCTCGGTCTTTTCCATAATCATATTCATAACCACCGTCAATGCTTTTAGAATCATCAGCTAATGCAATTAATATTAGGCATCCAAGTATCATCTAAAAATTAAAAAGAAATTTTGTAAATCTAATACGCAATAACAACTTCAAAATTAGTAAATAAATAAATAAATATGCATATATTACATCAATTAAGTAAGCATAATTGGCTTAATTAAGCTCCATTGGCACCGATTTTTTTATATTTCTCCTAGACAAATTAGCACCACTTTCCCACTAATTTTTGCTTTTGAATACATAAATATTTGTTCTTGTATTCCATTTCCGTTGGTTTTAAATAAGTAATTTTTTAGAAACACGTTTAAAGGAATTAATATGAAAACTAAAAGCTCGTGGTTTCAGACAAAGTATAAATTTGGTGACGTAAACCACTCGGGCTACCACGTAATGTTGACTGAATTTATCTGACAAAGCGAATATAAAAAGAAAAATTATTAAACAGCAGCTGTCGCCATAGCAACGCATGCAATGACGACGCATGCGCACTGTTTACTATTACTCTTGATCACAGTTGAAAAGTGTGATGACTTCCAAATAAGGTGCGCACGCCATCAAACCCAAAACAACATCCATTTTCCCAATAGGTAAAATATCAATAATTAATTCAAGCACTAAAAAGAAACTTTTTTCACCCTTTAAAAAATATAAATAAATAATAATAATAATCCTTAACTACTTCTCAAAATCATCACGACTTACTACCCCTTTTTTAAATCCAAAATTAAAAAATTTTTCGAAGTAAAGTTTTTGAAAGAATTTTTCGCAAATATTGATTTTAATATATATTGAGTCTTAGTCGTGAAAGATGAAGTCACACATTTACGTACTTTGGAAGTGATAAATTGATACTGCAGTGAACTCAAAATAAAAATGCTAATAAATTACAATGAATTTCAAGTAATGAGTTGACAAAAGAACAGAAAATATTTAAATAATTTTGTGTGCCGTGGGAAACACAGAAAAGTAGAAAAATGAATACTAGAAACGCCTTCACTTTTCTTCCGGCAATGAAAGAGGTTTCGAAGCTTTCTGTTCCCAAGTTCAGTTTGGGAATGAAAGTACGAACACAATCTTACTGTTTCATGAATTCAAGTATGTTATTTTTAAAATACTTATTAAATTTTATCTCTTCCATTTGAAGATGAATACTATATCTATCATTACCGAGAGAAAAAAATTCTTGTAAGAATACCGTACTGTATGGTAGTGGCATTTTTGGTAAAAAAAAAGAGAAAATTCTGGAATTTGGCTAAAAGAAGGCAAATAAAAATATACGGTATTCGAACCATTTGTTTAGTAATTTTTCCTGTAATTCGGTAATGGTTCACAGAAAATTCTTTTTTTCTAAATAATAATTCTTATTACCACACATTCAGGGAGGTATATAAAACTGAAAAGTGAATTGTAATCGAAATGTAAATTTTACCAAAATCACCACCAATACGCTTCGTAAAAAATTACAGATTTGTTTGGTGTTCCCATAGAGCCAGAAACACGATAAATGTTACCATGTTCTGGTAGTTTTCACCATACCTTTTTCTCAGTGTAGATTTGATAACAAACAATAGCTACACGATTTTTTATAGGTGGGATCCGTTAGTTTTATGTTTGTTCCCAAAAATATTTTTGATAAAAAAAAATTTGCACTGAAAATATGTGAAAATAGAAAGTAAAAAGGAAAACATAAAAGTTAAATTTAATTGTTCTTCATGCTATTGACACGAAGAATTCAAAGAAAATTTGCTTTAAATTTAGAAACAAATGAACAGTAATTAAAGTTCATAGTAATTTCATAACGCCATTTTGAAAGATAAAAAGAGTAAAAAATAGATATTACAAGCATTTCAGTAGCTTCACAGGTGATTAAACGCTAAAAACGCAACGGAATTCATGAGAAACAGAAGCAATGTCAAGGTCTTGAAAGTCTAGTTTGACCTCAATGAATGGAAAAGAACGGTGACAAGAAATATTTGAGATGTTGAAAGAGCAACCCAGAGATGGTCAAATTGATTTGGATTAATTTTGGGAGCAAAAAAATAACGCCTGCATTCATATTATATAAGGGCCATTAAAGGTCATTAGAGAAAAATATGTAATGCCATTAGCGATAAATAAAATAATGCCATTAGAAAACTATTCTTCATAAACCTTTCAATTCAAACCAAAGTTTTTTACAATTACCTTTGGTGATGAAATATTTCACGAAATGGTATGTCTATTAGATTAAGAATTTATGAAAAAATAAATAGTTTTAAAATAAAATTTATTCGTCAGACGTAATTGGTAAATAGTAAATTGTTACCGGCTTAATTTATTTTGATTGAAAAATAAAAGACATTCCTAAATTAATTTGTGCATGAAAAGTATGATATCAGTGGAATGTTGAATAATACATCTTTGCTGAAACCTAATACGGAATTTTCAATTTCACTACTATTAAATAATACAGTAAAAAATTTATGAATAATTTTTTTAGCACTTGCATACGCAGTATTTTCTTTTAACACAGTATTAAGAAATTATAATTTAATATGACTAAACAAAAATTCTTAGTTTAAACATGGGAGTATTCTACTTAATGAGAAGCATGATTTTATTTTTATAGTTTCAAATGTTATTGTTAAAATATAATTTAAGGGGATTTCAAGGAAATTAAATTTGCTAATTTGTTGCTGGAGTAATAAATATTTATTATTCATTATCTGCAAAGTTATAAGATGCGAAGGTTTAACATGATTAGATGGTATGCGAATAAATGTGTAAAGGAAATAAATTGTTTTAATAAAGGTGTCATTAAATGTTATATAAAGGGGATAAGAGTATTCAAAAAACGCTATTTTTAATTTTTACTATTAAAATTTCCATTCTAAAATTATTATAAAATAATTGGCAACAATCTGTTCATCCAATTAATCGTAAAAGTTACGTTAAAGTTTACGGTAGAGAGCATATTTTACCTTTACCGTTTTGAAACCGTTTACAATTTAGCATTGCTTGTTCAAAATTGTATAAAAGAAATTTAACTGTGCATTGGAGATTTGTTTAGCAACTTTATAGTGCTGCCATCTATGCGTGAATGAGCCTATCGTATTCTAATTGGGAAATCAGAGAAGGAGAAGTGCAGGACATTGGAAGCTTTTCGTGTGAAGGGAATGGAGACAATATTATAGTGTCAACTCTGGGACTTGAACCCACGTACTCTCGGTCATTAGATTGATATACTAGCTCTATCGACTATAATATGTAACATCTGCAAGGAACTAGGCGGCTTCATGAGGTGGGTCAAGTTGGTGCAGTAAAATTTTGGTTGCTTAACCGCATTATGTGAAAATAGTTAATAAACGGTTTTTCTCACAATTTACAGTTTAAATACCATTTTATTTATGGTTATTTGTCTGTTTTGTTTGAATATGGCAATATAACATTTAAATAAATTGTTACCTAACCGTTTTTTCCGAGAAATTTCGAACAGTGCAGAAAAAAGTGCTTTTGAAGTTTGTCCGACATGGTCATATAGCAAGCCAAATTTAATTTTATCTTATTCAGCCATTATGAAAAATTTATTTTAATATTGTTTATAAGGCATTTTTTTAAAAATATTTTCCGAGCTATATGAAAAATGAAATTGATGATGGTAATACTAAGCAATTAGAGTGCTTTACGACTGTTTTAAAACTAATCAACAATTAATTAGATGTATATAAGACATTATAATTTGAAGAGCACAGCGTATTATTCGATATAAAATTGTAAACCTGCTATAAATTTAGGGTTAACAATTAGAATGTTACCTATGTTAGATTTCACTATTTATTATTCCTATATGCTACCACTATTTTCTTATAATCGTCAACGAATTCTAATTTTTATAAATTAATTTTATCCCTTTCTAGCAATTTTTACTCTAAATCAATTTATCTCTGCTTATTTATTCGAATTCAAAATAATATGAGTATAATAATATAAATGTAAGTTCAAAATAATCCACATTATAAACATAATTAAATAAATAGCATAAAAACAATAACATAAATTCAGAACGTTTTTGTAAAAGAAACGTGTTTTGAAATGAGGAAAACCTGTTGACATTATAAGAAATTTCTACACAGCATTTTATCTCTTACTGTATTATTAACAAATAAATAAATATATAAAAATATTGTAATTCTTGCTATAGTTTGAAAAACAACATTTTGTCTTTTCAATGTTAACAAATGTAGGCCAACCGTATAATTTTAATCAAACTTCATGAATGTATAATTTTGAATTGATGTTTGTTTATATAAGTGCTTTGAAATATTTTTATTCAAAGAAAAATATGAGTTGAAATATTCTTTAAAAATGTGCAAAATCTATCAATCAAATTCTGCGGAAATTAAGAATGAGAATAAATACCGAGTAAGAAGAAATTTAAATCTTATTCTCATCAAATTGAATCTTTATTAATTTCTTTCACGAAATATTCTTTTCTTTCATTAGGGGTATAAGAATAAAAGATGCCATTAATTATTTTGCATATTAGGTTTCAATAAATTAAAAAGAATTAGCAGTAAAAAAAATTAATTATTTCTTTTATTTTCGAAAGTTTTGCAGACTTAAAATGAAGCAATAACGTAATTCGTCCGAAAATCAATCGAATTTTGAATATTCGTACAGCGTTAGTAAAATTATATCACATAAAAAAGAAACAAAATAAATTTTTCCATGTTAATTTCATTATTATTGATGCTCATTTTTTTGTAATAATGCTATTAAGTATATATTATATATAAGCATAGTATATTATATACATAAGTATATAAGTATAAGTACAGTATTATGCATAAATATATAAGTATAGTATATATAAGTATATATTGTTATTAAGTATATTACGTATGTTATTAAGTATATAAAAAATAATGTTATTAAGTATATTTGATACTAAGGTATATACATTCTAAGCTAAAGTTTTATAAATAGAATCAGCATAATTGAGTGTAAATGAACACAAGTAAGCTTAAATTACGCAAAATTACAAGTTCTTTTAAAATTTACATCAGTAGGAAAATTTTTTGCTGTTATTGTTAAATTTAAATAAAATGAGCTCATATTAAGACTCATATGAGAGATATTCCTCGGCAATAGTTTGAAAATGAAAGGATATTATTTTTAGCATGTTTCTAACTTAAAATATTTAATTGCTAAAATGTTTTCTTTATCTTAACAATAGAAACCAAAAGTCTTGAAAACAAAACAAACTAAGGCTAGTTATGGCAATGTTTTTAAAGGGAAATTGCGAATCATCACGAAATTTTTTAATGAAGCAATCTCATAGCAATGTAATTGTTAAACAGCAAACTTATAGTTTTTAAAAGTTAGGTACTAATTTTAAGACTGAAAATATTTATTTGTGCGAAAATTTTCTTCAGACTAAATTTGTTTTTTAATACAACAAATTCACGTTAAAGAACTAATTAGTTAATAAATTATTTAATACAAGTAGTTTGAAAGACTTAGATGGTAACTTTAACGCTTTTTCGAAGTGAGATATTTAATTTTAGATTTTGAATAAAATAATCTTTTACAAATGTATGTTAATTATTTTTTAAATAACAAAATATATTGCAGCAATAGTTTGAAAATGTTAAATATCAGTTAACGCGCAAATTTTAACGAATTCTTAACGATTTATAATTGTTTTTACAAAGAGATATACTTGTTTTTTAATGATAGAGCACAAAAGCTTTTAAAAGCGTAGAATGAAATTATTGCAAATATCTTTGAATAAAAATGGTGCTGTATCTTAGATTTGAAATAAAACAACCTCATATCAAGGGACTTATTGGATAATAAGTTTATTTTACAGCAATACTTTGTGTGAGTTGACACTGACTTAGCATGTTTTAAACAGAATACATTTATTTGTAGAAATTTTCTGTTTCATTAGAGTATACAGAAAATTTCATTTCCGTCAATTCATTTCATTTTGTCAAATATTAATTTCCTTCTCTGAAATTTTCATTTTGAGTGCATTAGGCATCGATAGCCTAGAAAAAGCTTAAAAAGCAATTATGGATTACCAACAAATTGAAGAAAAATGGTGTCTTATTTTTTAATTTTATTCGAACAAGCCCATAACAAGGCTCAGAATAGATAATAAATTATTTTAAACCAACGCTTATCTGTGCGAAAAACGTTTATCTGTACGAAAAACGTTTATCTGAGCCGATATTCTCCATATTTAAACTTAGAGGAGAAAATCTACAAAAAAGATTTAGAATTTAATTATTGCAAACGATTTTGTAAAAAATACTGTTTTACTTTTAGATTTTGAATAAAAAAGAACGTATGAGTGCAATTGTTATGTAGCAAACTATTATTTTACAGCAATAGTTTGTAAGAGTTAGATACTAATTCTAACATATTCTAGAAGAATTATAGCAGAGCATTAGAATACACTAAAAAGAAAAAATTCCTAAAAAATTAGAATTCAAAAATGCAAACAATTTTAAATGAAAATTATGTTTTAAAAAGCTATCAAGATAACTCCAATTTCAAATTCATGAAATTATAATTGCAGTTTATCATTCATGTTTTTTTAGACTAATTGAAATTTCTTGTTATATTTACTCTTTACAAAAAAATTTAATTTTTTTTAAGGCAAGAATACTTTGTTTTATGAACTTACCACAATTTTCAGACATTCCATCTTCGCTTATAATTCCGTTCTAAAGATAGAGAAAACGATTTCTGGAGAGAACTTTCTCGCCTGCAAGGATTTTTAATTTAACAGAGACTCAGGTGTGTTCTTTCTATAAAAGACGGAAACGGGCGTTGCTCCTATCAAACATACAGAAAAGCGTAATAATTCGAAGTCAGATCAACAGGAATGCTGCTTTAATCCGAGTTACCTTGAAAGTGAGCGGAACATAACACCAAGGTTAGCAGAGCGGGGTGTATCGACGTCATAAGTTCAGGTTTTCGGTAATTTACAAGCCGGTGTCTCCAGTGTTTGTTTTGGATTTTCTTTCCATCATCGATGACGTTAAGAATTATGCATGGAGGAAGGTTGGGTGGGAGTTCCTTAAATAATTCATATGGGTGATTATACTGTATTCTTTTCAGGTTTGCTCATACATCCCTATAATATTAAGTAATGATTACAAAAATTTAGTATTTCGTTATATTGTTGTTAGTGAAAATTAATGAATTTATTTCCACTTCAGTCGGAACAAATTGCTACGTTTGAAATATCATGAAATATTTTAGAACTTGGAAACAATGTTTAGAAAAGCATTTACAATGATGTGTGCATTTATTGATTAAAATAATTTCAATAAAAAGTGCTGACTTACGTCATAAAACCTATTTAACTAATAAAAATATTCTTCTGAGAGCTGAATATAATAAAAAATTTATAACATGTCTTACGTCTTGAGTTTTTTAAAAAATGAATTTTATTTTGAAAACATTAGGCTTTTTTGTTCAAAAATTAAAAAATTTTTGCTCTTTTTATTTTTTTTTTAAATAGGCACAGCTATAAAATATTTAACTATAAATTAATATTCATTAAATTTTTATTATTTTTTAATATAATACCATTTTTGCTTAATTTTATCATCGTATCATTAATTCTTACAATAAAATCTGTCGATTCATTCTGGTAAAAATAATCATAATTATATAATAATCACATTTCTGGCATTGAAACCGAAAAAAAAAAGAAAAAAAGCGGTGTTTAAGTCATTCATTTGGTAATTTTTCCGATTGTATAGTAACGGTTTATCGAAAACTCTGACTTCAAAAATTCAGTTCTTTCTAACTGAATTGAACTTAAAATTAAAAAGTAAATTTAACGGAATATATAGCTTTACCATGCACTATGGCATTATGATAGAATTACTAAATTTTACCATACTTACTAACAAACAGCACGAATAAATTAATATAAAATCGGATGTAATAAATATTTCGGACAGTCACTAAAGCGACTATGTGATTGTCAACATTCACCGGTGAAAGTCAACAACCACCGATTTCGGTCATTCACAGTAACATGCACATCATTTACATAATAACCTGATCAGGACGTTTATTTCATACTTTGCCTAAATAGCATTTGTAGCATTGTATTTACAGCCTAGGCATTCTATACAATGCCTAGGGAAAATATGTAATAATTCTCACGTTTCATACTTTGCCTAAGAACATCCGGCATTCTACACAATGTCTAGGCATTCTGTACAATGCCGGCGTTTCATACTTTGCCGGTAACATATGTATGTTACGGTGAAACGCCGAAATCTGGAGAATGTCGACATTCACCGGTGAATGTCAACATTCACGTAGTCGCTTGGTGTATGTCCGAAATATTTGTTAAATACCCTTATTTCTGACTCTCGCCGGTGAATGTCAACAGTCACATAGTCGCTTTGGTGTATGTCCGAAATATTTGCTATATCCAATTTTATATTAATTTATTCGTTAATATTATTATATTTATTTGATATATTTATATTTATTCTATATTTTAATACTTACCGATGATAGATTAGAGGAAACATCAGTGTTTGGAGTATCGGGCAAATATATACCGGGCAATGGCACTTGACCTTAAAAAAACGTCAGTGTAGGGTATACCGGGCAAATGTATACCGGGCAGTGGCACTTAACCTTAAAAAAACATCAGTGTAGGGTTAAAATATCGAATAAATGTAATTATATCCACAAATAAATTCATATCAAATCGAATGTAATAAATACTTCGGACATTCGCCGAAGCATATCTGTGATTGTCAACATACACTGGTGAGGGTCCGAATGTTCAAGAATGTTATGAAATATTCGATCTTTCACCGACGTATTTGGTGTTTGTCGACATTCGCCGATGAAAGTCAACAACCACCAATTTCGGTCTTTCGCAATGACATATATAAATAAATGGAAATGAAATGGCCATGCTTTACGTAAACCTGAAAAATTTAAACTAAAAAAAGTTTTTGACTGGAGTTCTCATGGCAAAAGAAAAAGAGGAAGACCTAAAAATACTAGGTGCAGGAGGATCTTCAGCAAATTAAAAACAACAGGAAAAATATGGATAGAGACAAAGGATCTGGTCACAAAGAGGAGATAGGATCTATTATTAATAAAAAAAAGCCTAAATTTTAAGTTTCATAATCCAGTAAAAATCATACATTTTTTTCCCTTTTATATTACGCTAAATTTCATACTTTCTAGTTACTTAAAATATAATAAAACTTGGAGCTATAAAACCTGCAGCAGCATTTTTGAAAAAAATTCAAACGTGTAATTTTCATCAGTGAAAAAGAAAAAGCAGTTTTTCATAAGTAAAATATTTAAAGTTTAAAGGCCATCATATAATTCCTAATAAATTTTGGGTAGACGACTAAGTTCACACCGTTTTTTTATATGTTATAAATTAATTTTTAAATTTCTTGTGAGGGAGGATTCAGTTTTCTTTGTTATTTGACGCGAATTTTCGTGCAAATTTTTATTTAATTAGTCTTCATCGAATTTTACTGAATAGCCAGAGGTAAGGCGTCTTTATGGTCTAATTTTTTTTTAAAAAACTTGACATACTAATTGCGACTGGTTCTTGCAGCTATGGTGCCCTCTATCTATGCACTGTACAAATGTCATGAGCAGCTTTTGTGACTTTAAACCGCAAAAAATTAGTAAGAAAATGAGAAAGAGATTTCGGAAATGCTCATTTTTCTCAACTTGGCATTCTATTTAATGATCTAAAAATGAGCACAAATTAATTCGGACAAAGAATCAGAAATAAATACAAAGAATCATAAATTTAGGCAGAACAAAAGTTTTCTCTTGAATGTTCTAAAAAGCATAACAGTATACATAATATGTTAGTTAACAACCCAATATAATAACAATTAACTTTCATGCTTTTTGATTTTATATTAAAGTTGTTAAGTGTTACATGAAATGCAAGGGAAAGTCGAAGCTTGCCCGTTTTTTTTCCATTAATTTCTTAATTGGAAACTATTGGTTTCTATTTCTAAGCATTTTTTCCAATTGGCACAATATTTTTTTCATATCTTATCCATTGGATTTCGATTTGGTTTGTGATACTGATTCTGGTAAAACATTATTTTTGTCGAACAATATACACAAACGAGTGATTTATATTGTTGAAACATACGAGGCGTGTTTTATTAAGTAAAGGTCATTGGAAAATAAAAACCAAACGAAAGAGAATTTTTAAGAAGCAAATTTATTTTCAGATTTTACATATGTTTTTCTATGTAACAACATACTTGCCAAGTTTGTTTAAACACTTATAATGCCTTACAACTAGATTTATGCCTTACAATTAGATTATTAAACACTTATAATGTCTTACAAATAGATTTAGCATACCCTCTTCATAGGAACTTGCTGTATGCTCCGATAACTAAGAGGTCACTGCCGTTTTCAAGTCTTCGTCATCGTTGTAGTGGTTGTCGCCGAAATGATGTTTCAAATATCGGGAAAAAAAATCGCTCGGTGCAAGGTCTGGGCTATAGGGGAGAGGGCCCAAAACTTCCTGGCCAAAACAGTCCAATATAGCTCTGATCTGAGTTGCGGGAGTGTCACTGTCATTGAGTAGCAAAATTCCCTGTCAACACGGCAGTAGCTCCGAACATTTCACAAATGTATTTGTATGTATTGTAGAGAAAAATGTATTTTTTTAGAAGTGTTGAGAAAAATTGAAATAAAAAATGTATAATTCCAAAACACGTAATAGATTTCCAAAGCTCGTAGTTTTTTTTAATGTTATAGGTATCATACAACGGTTAACATATATGTATTAAATATTATCATACGTGGACTTTTTTCACACAAAAACGTAGACTAGGTAACAAATGCAAACAAATTTTTAAACGAAAGTTTTTAGCTTCTTTTCGTATGAAAAAATCAAATTTCTCTTTGTTTTATTTCAGTTTGAAATAATTAAAAAAGGAAACGCGATAAAAAAAATGAGCAATATTTCAATGCGTTTAAATGAAGAAAAGTACTAGCAATAAAGAAAAGGGTTAATGGTAGTTAACGTTTGTTATTTCGAATGTGTTTCTTAGACTTGAAATACTGCGTCCTTTGATGTGTTTGGAGAAAATGAAAATAAAAGTATATTTTAAATGGAGAAATATGCACCATATAAAAAAATAATAATATTTTTGAATTTATATGAATTTTTAAAATATATTTATTTTATTAATTAATTTATTTTT
This sequence comes from Parasteatoda tepidariorum, assembly GCF_043381705.1. Classification (NCBI taxonomy): domain Eukaryota; kingdom Metazoa; phylum Arthropoda; class Arachnida; order Araneae; family Theridiidae; genus Parasteatoda; species Parasteatoda tepidariorum. Next base: position 49,050,618 of record NC_092207.1, on the reverse strand, counting down.
TAATTGTTTTCCTAACGAAGTGAGATGGCGTAGTAATGTCATGTAATGAAATGTATGTATAGGTTCAAAATAAATAAAAGTTTTTAAAGTACATTATCATATTTTCAGTATTTATCAAGAATTTAACATTATATATATTTAAAAAAATTTTCAAAATTACAATTGAAAATTTGTTAACACTTTTCACATACTTATTAAATAATAAAATAGCACAGAAAAGTTCAATATAATTCTAACATTATACAAAGAAAAAAAAATGAAACTCAAATCTTCATAATTTTATTAAAAATCTACTTTATGTCTTATTTGTTTATTATTTTTACACGTGTTTACATAAGAAAATGAACACATTTCCTCAAAAACTGAGTAACAGTAACACAAAAGAAAGGTGTGGTCTTTATAACCTTGATGTAATGAAGTTACTCATAAAGAAACTAAAGTTGTCATAATTTGAGGCTACAGTTATGTATAACTTGAAATCTGTTATATATTTAAATGGAGGGATGAAGGTTATCTTGTTGAAAGTGATAGATTTCAGAATCATTAATTCATATTTATTACAGAGAATACAACAATTATGTCAAAGATTAAAAACGAAAATTCAAAGAACTAGTTTTCAAAAACCTTCCTTCGTTACACATAAAACAACTATAGAACTTCCTCTGGCCTTAGATGAGCCTACACTGATTCAAATTTATGACTGATTTTATGTTTCATTTCGATTTTAATAGCAACATATTTTAAATAATATAAGAAAAACCTTCGTCTTCTTCTGAAAACCTTTTAAACTGATCACTAACCTTGCTAAAATTATAGATCTATAAATATGTTGGTGAATTATTGATATTTTTATTTATGGTAAGGAAACTTATTTTAGATTATATTGACACACTGAATTTTTTTAAATGTAAAATCCAAATGCGAAAATAGATAAATAAGAATAAATAAATTTAGTAAAGCAATATTTATGGTGAAAATATTAGTTACTTTGCTAAAATGGCAATTTTATTCTTTTTCTATGTAAGTATTATTGGTAGAGGAAACTTCTAACTCTACGAATAAATAAGCGGATGGTATTTAGTAAAACAGGAAGTTTTTGTTTCTTTTTGATTTTATAAGAATGAAACACATTATATTCGCACACAATATTTTATAAGAATGAAACACAATATATTTCGAGAATAAAACACAAATATTCAAGTTAAAAAATATTTAATAAGGGAAACTTTTTAATCCTTTCTAACAAGTTCAACTTTAGTTCGAAGTTGTTGAAGAGCAATTAAAAAAGTCGTTGATTTTGCAATTCTAATAATTTTATTCTAATAACATTAAGTTGTTGTCCGTAAAAGATGTCAAATTTTTTCAATAATTTTGACCTACACAAATTGGTACTTTTTCCCAAACCCTCTTGTGAAACGTTTCGCTATATCATACAAATATGTAGAATAGTGGTTCAGAGCTGCAGCACTACGCCATAATCATATTTCCAATTTAGTTTTCGAAATTTGATTATAGTTTTTTTCAGAAGATGATTTGATTTTCAGAAGAATAGCAATAATAGTCATTATATGGGTACTTATTTTGATGGAAAAAAATGTAAAATAAGTAATAAAATTACAAACTAAATAATAAAAATTAAACTATAATCTGATTTGAAATGCTTTTATTATAACGAAAAAAGTTAAATCACACTTTTTGTTACTCCTCCGTTTGTCGCAAATCATCGCAATTTTCCTAATACTCTTTTTCCCCTTAAAGATTAACACCATTTGTCGATGTGTCCAAACAAAATTATTATTATTTTTCTGTGTTTCAGACTAGTTGCTTTTCACCTAATGCGTGTAGAAAAAAATTCTGGTAAATTTACCGTACAACATAATGATGGAATATCTGATAAAAAAGAATGATCATGAATCTGGTAATAAAACAAAACATTAGGTATTTATTAACCATTTATTTAGTAATATTTTTGCTCATATGATAACGGTTTACCGGAAATTCTGGCTTTCTAAATTATGCACATAATTACTAAAAATTTGGTAAATAATACAAAACGGAGAAGTAAATTTAATCGAATAAATAATTTTTATGTCGTGCTCTAAGGAATCATGATAAAATTACCCGAATTTGCCCCATTTGTCAAATTTTATCGCATATTATAATATTATATTTTATGATGAATTAAACCAAAATCCTTTCCGAAGAGCTTCGTTAAAAATTGCACAGCTTTTTGGTGTACCCGTAGAGCCAAAAATACGGTTAATTGAAACCTATTCTGGCAGTTTTGACCATACTTTTTTCTCGGTGTGGATATTTTGATTCAATCGGGTTAAATGAATGAGATGTAAGATAACAGATACTTCTGTAGCATTATAGCGCTTTTTGTGTCCGCGTAATAGTATATTGTGGAGCTGCAATGTAACACGATTAATATTTGCATTATAGTATATTTCACAGTTGCATTATAACATATCTACGTGTTATAAAATGACATAGTTTAAAACATGAATTTTAAAATTGATTCTTCGAATAAAGACTCGAAAATGAATCACATGCAATGAATTAAATATTTAGTCAGAAACTGCCTTTTAGTATAGATTATTGACAATGAGACAGAACCTCAAACTGTAAATTATTCAGCTTTTGGAATGCAGATTTTTAATCTTAATGAGTTAACACAAAGGAGATGAATATTTAAAGGCCGTGGTAGCTCAGTGGTTGGAAAATCAAAGTCTAGTCTGGAGAAACTGGTGTTCGATCCTCGACTCCGCCAAGATCCACTGAGTATATGCATGCTCGTAAAATCTGTAGATTCGAAAGTTTTATGGTCGGTCGCTGAGCAGTACCATTGGTACAGGGATCGGGAAAAATTTTCCCTTCCTCTTTAGATCTATGTCCAAATTGAGGAAGTGATCTCACGAATGCGTGATGTATCCATGAGGTTCTAGGCCAGTGGTTCCCAACCTTTTGTGGGCCATCGCCCCCCTCTTGGGGCTGGCTGACACATATCGCCCTTTTCTCTTTTTGCTCAAAAAACCATTCATTGTTGCTCGTGAGCAACCAAACACTGAGTATATGCAATGTTATTTGATTTTAATTTAAATTGTAATGCAAATAAGGAGGCACATTTATCCTGTCATTTTTATTAATTAAAAAAAAAATTGTGCATCTTTTTTTTTCAAAAAGAAATGATATTTAAAACGGAATAGTCAAAACAAAAGTGCATCTTTTTTAATTCATATTTTGAAGTAATCAAGAAAAAGTTAAAACGTTAACAACTAAAATTTGAGAAAGAAAATGAAGATTGAGAAAGTACATTTTTACCACTTCAATGACTGCCCTGTGCTTGGTGTAATTCAAGTTAAAGCTTGAATGTCAGGTTTTATGCTCCTCAGATTTAAACACGGGTCTCCTTTGAAGCAAATGTCCAACCTTTCTCTTTGCAATGTGAGCAGCTGGAAGACAGAACTAAATCCTGTCTCTACAAAATATGTTGACGGGAACGAGATAAGAAGCGGCTCAGTTTGTTTCCACAATTGTGGATAAGTGTCCATAAGCTTTACCCAAGCTAACTTGTAACCGTATTTTTTACAGACGACTTTAGCCTCGCAGTCATACTTCAAATCTAAAATCTCAGTCTACAAAGAGGAAGTGAGCTTATCCACAACTTCAAAAGAGAAAGGATCGAAAATCCAATCCGGAATTTCTAATTTCATTAAATCTTTAAATCTTGATTCCATAACTGATCAAGGTGATCAGTAAAAATTAAGATTTTATTTTCGAGAATCTCCATATCTGCCATTGAACACTTTTTAAGAGTTGGAAGTTGCATTAGCTCTTTGCGACCAATGTTTGACTTGTAGATATCAAACTTGGCGATGAATGAAGATGTGATTCGGCTCAGTTTACTTTTGAAAGCCATCTCACAGCTGTTTGTAGGAGCAGAAATTCGAAATCTTCATCATTTTCATGGCAAAGTTCTCGGAACGAACGGTTATTAGGAGAATTAGCTTTTATTTTATTGATGCCAGAAATAACCAATTTTTCGCAGCCAAAAGTTGACGATGAATGACATAATGAATGGTGAGATAACTTCCGGTACTGCTTTTTTAAGGTGAACAGAATCTGACAACCAGACATGGTTGGAGCACCATCTGTTGCACAAGCACTTACATTTGTGAGGGGAATTTCTTTTACCTCAAAATAATCTTTGACCAATTAAAAAATCGACGATCCTTTTGTATCTGTGTTNACAGTTGTATTTATAACATATCTACGTGTTATAAAATGACATGATTTAAAACATGAATTTTAAAATTGATTCCTCGAATAAAGACTTGAAAATGAATTAAATAATTATTCAGAAGCTGTCTTTTAGTATAGATTATTGACAATGAGACAGAACCTCAAACTGTAAATTATTCAGTTTTTGGAATGTAGATTTTAAACCTTCATGAGTAAACAAAGGAGAAGAATATTTAAAGGCCATGGTAGCTCAGTGGTTGGAAAATCAAAATCTAGTCAAGAGAGGCTGGGGTTCGATCATCGACTCGGCTAAGATCCACTGAGTTTATGCATGCTCGTAAAACCTGTAGATTTGAAAGTCTTATGGTCGGTTACTGAGCAGTACCATTGGTACAGGGACCGGGAAATTTTTTTTCCTTCCTCTTCAGATCTATGTCCAAATTGAGGAAGTGATCTCACGAATGCGTGATGTTGCCATCTATCCATGAGGTTCTAGGCTAAGACGTACTTTCACCCTTGCGGTGCTCCCTTGTCAAAGGAAAGGCTCACCTTCCTGACTTAATTTGCAAAAGGCCAATGGCTGGCAAGATCGGCTTGTTCAAGCGTCACTAGAAACAATAACAACTGAATTTTTTTTATATCGTAATGTTGGTTCTAACAACGGTTGTTTTGAATACACATTATAAATTTATTAGAAGTATTATTAAGTATATTAGCATTGAACTCATTTTTCATATTTGTGTAACATTTTTTAAGAATGATGCATAACTACATGAATCTTAAGAGAATAAAAATATTCATAATTCCTTCTGGAACAATCTTGCAATCTAAAAACCGAGACTCCATTTACTAGTTAAAATCCTTAATTTTTCTTTACAAATTATCATTACATTTTTATTATCGTTATCCACATTTTTATTATTAAATTTTATTATTACATGTATTAAATTTTTATTATCGATATCCGGTAAGAAAAAAAAGAAAAAAATACGAGAAAACTTTATTATGAAACAATTACAAATTCAATTCATCCACAAATTCATCTACGTGAAAACGAAATTTCGATTAAATGCAATTGAAGATGAATTAGAAAAGTGGACGAGTAAACCTAATTACATATTGATGTATCAAATTATAAAAAAGAAAATTTTATTAAAATTTTATGAACAATTTCCTTTCTATTTATTTTTCAACAAATTATTATGAAAATTGTCCGCTGTGTCTAAAGTTGAAAGTTGACTGACCCAGATGAAAAACTAATATTTGTCGGAGCAATCAAGAGTGTATGTAATATCCGTTTTTATTTCTTGTTTCCTATATCCCATAGTTCGTTCACCCTGAGTTCTGGTGTTATACTGCTTAATTATACCTATATTATGTCGTTATTTATACTGACTTCTCTTCGATGAACTTTAACCTCTTGTTAAGTATTTGCGTTAAAACAAAGAAAAATGTCACTATATGTTTGCTAACTAGATTTTCATTATTTGGTGTCTTTCTCTTAGCAAAACAATTTTTTTAAAATTGTTTATCACACTTATAATATTATTTATATTTAAAGAAATGGATTTTTATGTGAAGGAATAAGAAAAGGTTACAAGCAACAGCATTTAAAATATAGTTATTACGAGAATGATTATTAAATATATTTCCACAGATGGGAGGATAGCTCTAGTTGTCTGACAGCAATTGTATAGACAGCTAGTGTCAGTTTGAATACGCGTCACACCCATTGAAATGGCAAAATTTTGCAGAAAAGTGTTCTCACGTGGAAGTGTACAGTAATCTGATGTGAAAAGCACCATCCAGAATGTTAACTCATGTGGTCACCCTCTTGTATGATAATGTCAGGCACACAGTGCTCTGAAAACTCGAACATAATTAATAAAACCACAATTGGGAAATTTGGAGTCAGCCCTAGATGCGTCTTTTATGCTAGTAATGAAAAGGATCCAAAATATTAATATGAAGAAAAGCTAAAATTTAAAAAGAAAATTAAAAGTGCTTTAGATCTAATTTTTAGGAATGGATTTAAAATGTTTAAAAAAACATGCTTGTTTTAAATATTTAAAATGGTTACAACCCATGACCATTTAAGATAGCATTATATGGTATAAAATTGAAAATATTCCTCAAATTTAAAACACGAATATCTTTTCTTCCCTGCAAATAACACCCTTCAAATTACTATGCATGATATCGATCATCGTCAGTTCATACAATACGGATTAAAAGCATCAGGTTTCAAATATTGTTATGTGATTAAGGAATAGTTTCAGTTTGTTGAGATCAATATTATTATGGTTAGGCATATTTTATGACATCATTTGATGGCATATTCTTAAAGTTGAACTCTAACTTTGACCAAAATTGATTCTCAAAATATCACGCTTTGTGTAAAATATTTTTATGAATTTGAGACGCAAAGTATCTCGTAATTATAGAAATCTCGAGCATTATTGATTCTATAACCCTTTATAGAAGGTAAAATTATTTTAATGATAATTCAATTGTTTAAAATGCTAAGTTTGAAAATTTTATTTATGTTATTACTGTATGTAATATAATAACTGTATGTAATATAATAACAGTTAGTCAAGCCAAGCTCGCCAGCCATTGCCTCTTTGCAAATTAAGCGAGGAAGGTGCAGCTTTTGTTTCGAGCACAGCAAGAGTGAAAGTACGTCTTAGCTCAGAACCCTACTGATAGATGTCAGCTCTAATCAGTACTGAAGTTACTTCTTCAATTTAGACATTGATCTGAAGGGGAAAGAAATTTCTCCAGATATCTGTACCCTTGGCACTGCTCAGCGACCGACCATCTTTCCCCTTTTTATATATTCTTTTTAGTATTTCATTTTTAATTTTCTTCTTGAATTTCTGTGTTTTTTTAATTTAATTAAAATACGTTAACCCTTATGCCTTTCTTTTTATGCTTCTCACACTATTGTATTGATTTACTTTTCATTGGCTATATTAATACAATTACGGAAAGCATGGTTCCTTTGCGGAATGCGTGTGAGTCGATAACGAGATTATATTCTTTAGTTGTCATTTTTTTTTCGAATTTTGAATTTTTTTCCGTAAGTTTTTAAAATTTTAATCATTTATTTCTTCTTTCATTTAAAATCCTCTTTTTTAAATTTTTCCTTTCACGAATTGTTTTATTGTTTTCTTCGTGTTATTATCTTATATTATGGGTTCTTTGTATACTTGCAGCTTATACACAGTTAATAAATTATTCTTTGAAATTTTCCGTTTTCTTTTATTCTTTATTGTTTCTTATACATAACTCACCAAATCAAAATAAGGTGGATACATTTTATTGCAAATAATGAATTGGGTGACGTTTCCCAAATAGCATTTCAAAATTTGCCTGAAATCATCTATTTATTTTATATGTAATCATGCTTTTAAATCGTCTTTTTATTAATATGATTAATGTAAGCTCAGGCCGGGATAGACTGGTCGGTAGGGCGCTGGGTCCATGTCCAAGAGTTAGTGGGTTCGTACCCCGCCGGCTGAAGACTCCCCGTGTAGTAAATGGTGACTGATGCACGTTAAATCTGTCGAGTCGCAAAATCCTTCATGTTTCCATAACAACTCAACACCTCTGGGGGTACTGGATTAGAGATCGATCGTTTTCTGATTCAGGTTAAAATTACGATCTGTGGATGGATGAATGAATGGCTGTATGAAGGGATCCGCTCTATAAACGGGCTGTGACGTGTGTGGCTGAGGACGAATTCTTGGCCATACGTGGTGCCACTGAAGGACAAGAAGCGCCTTAAATTTGCTCGGTTTCCCCATGCAGGCTTGCTAGTGTGGCAGGTGGCATTAGAAACAACAACATTGTAAAGTCAACAGGACAGGCAAAAGGAAGTTAAACTTAAAATTGACGTTGTGCTTTAAATGCCGACTAATAGAAAAAGAAATGCTTTAATGAGGTTAAATCTTGAGTATTTGTTAAAAAATATTTCTCTGTATGGGTAATCTTCCTTTCTGTGAATTTAACTTCCAATATGTGTTCAGGTGAATGTTATAAAGTCATAGGAAATGGTAACAAATAAAAAAAGGGACATTTTTAACTTGATGTAATTTAATTATTTGTAACAGGGCTGATAAAAAGAATTTGTTATTCTCCTGAATAAATTCGTCAAAAATGATTTTAAAAAAATATTTGTTCTGGTTGTTATTGCTTTTAAGAATTATTATTGCTGCAGTTAAAATAAGCATTTTGAATGTAAGTGTGAGTTTGTAGTGTGTGAGTTACATGTAGGAAATTTGAATAAAGAGGTTAGAAGAAAAAGGTGAAAAAATATGCGAACGTATGATTTAAACAAGCTATAAAAAGGAATTTTATTTTTTATTTGCTGATTTAGTAGAGAAATTAAGAATGCAATGAAAAAAATAGTTTTACTTTTTTACTAAAATAATTAAGGTATTAAATAATTATTAACTTAAAAATGTAGGTTCTCTGCGAAAGACAACAACGAATTGAAAAAAAAGGAGGAAGTTATGGAAGAAAAAAAAAATTAATCGAATTTATGTGTATCAGTGCTAATGAAATTAAATAAAATATTAAATGACAATGGTCTTTCTTAAATGTTTTTTTATACGTTTAATAATGTAAAGGCAACAGAAAAGACAAATAAGAGCCAGTTCCGTGAGGAAATTGTAAGAGAGTGAATAAGAATATGATGTAATAATTGTAAACAATATAATGTAATTGCCAATAAATTTAGAAAAATTATAGCAAGGCTATAATTTTTCTAAATTTATTGGCATTTATTTTGGACGCTAAAAATTGTAACATACACACAGACCATTCTTAAAATATATTTTCAGAGTCCTCATCATAAACGAAAGCAAAAAAGTGTAGACTTCGGGGACCGCAAATTAATATTTAAGCAAGGGAAGAACAAGAACACTAATGATATCTGTGAATTCATTGTAGAAGAAGGCGTATGTAATAAACATCGAAAATAGGTTTAATTGGAGGTTGGAANTGTTTGTAATAAATAAGAGAAAAATATATTTTTCTTTATTTAGAAGCTACGGGTTAGTTTCAAAGGGGGACGGGTACATTGTTGGACAAGCCGTCCTCGGGGACGGGTAAAATTTCTAACTTTCTTCGAGCCCTGCTTGGTACAAATTATTTCTTTGTATGGTTAATCTTCCTTTCTGTGAATTGAACCTCCAATGTGTTCGGATGAATGTTATAAAATCACAGGAAATGGTAACAAATAAAAATAGGGGATATTTTGACCTTAATGCAATGTATTCAATTATTTGCAACAGGGCTAAGAAAAAGAATTTTTAATTATTGTGAATAAATTCGTCAAAATTAATTAAAAAAAATATTTGTGCTGGCTGTTATTGTTTTCAGGAATTATTATAACTGCAGTTAAAAGAAGCATTTTGAATGATAAAGTGAAAGAGTTATATGTAGGATATTTGAATAAAGGGATCAGAAGTAAAAGGTGAAAAAATATGCTAACGTATGATTTAAACAAGCTATAAAAAGGATTTTATTTCTTATTGCTAAATTAGCAGAAAAATTATTGGCAAATGTAAAAAACAGTTTTACTTTTTTACTAAAATAATTAAAGTATTAAATAATTATTAACTTAAAAATGTAGGTTCTCTGAGAAAGACAACAGCTAATTGAAAAAAGGAGGAAGTTATGGAAGGAAAAAAAAATCGAATTTATGTGTATCATTGCTAAATAAATTAAATTAAATATTAAATGACAATGGTCCTTCTTAAATGTTTTTTTTTATACGTTTAATAATGTGAAGGCAACAGAAGAGACAAATAAGAGCCAGTTCCGCAAGGATTTTGTAACAGAGTGAATAAGAATATAATGTAATTGCCAATAAAGTTAGAAAAATTGTAGCAAGGCTTTGGATACTAAAAATAATTTTAAATTGTGATATACACACAGACCCTTCTTAAAATGTATTTTCAGAGTCCTCATCATAAACGAAAGCAAAAAAGTGTAGACTTTGGGGGCCGCAACATAATATTTAAGCAAGAGAAAAACAGGAACACTAATGAAATCAGAGAAATCATTGTAAAAGAAAGCGTATGTAATAAACATCGAAAATAGGTTTAATTGGAGGTTGGAACTTTAAAGGTGTTTTAAATACTATTTGTCTTTTAACTTCTCCTATAACTTCAGCCTAGCCGCGATGGCCCAGGTAATAGAGCGTTCGCCTTCCAATGAGACGAATCGGGTTCGAATCCCAGTCGATACAAATTCCGCATCCGGCTTGCACCGACCACAGTGCTGACGTGAAATATCTTCAGTGGTAGATGGATCATAGGTTAGAGTCCCCTTGCCGTCAGGTTAACCGGGGAAGGTTCTCGTGGTCTTCCTCTCCATGTAACGCAAATGCGGGTTAGTTCCATCAAAAAGTCCTCGACGAAGGTAAGTTTCTCCCAATACTTGATCCAAGAGTTCCCTTGTCTTCTGGATTGGGTTCAAAATTACAAGGCTACGGAGTTGAACATTAGTAGTCTTAAACTCACGAAATTGGGTCGGCTGTTCAACGACGGTTGCATTATAATATATTATAATATACCTTCAGCTATCAAATCCGACCCGCTGTTTATGGCCTTATCATCATTATTTGCATTTATGTATGCAGAATCCTCTGATTTTTGAATATAAGTTCATATGGCTAATATTAATGATTTACTTGTTTGAAATGATTTTACTACAAAGCAGTGAAAATGTGTAATGTTTCTATGAGACATTGATCTTGGCATTTTAAAAAGAAAAAGCATTTTTAGAAAGAAAAGTTTCTTTTAAAATATCGGATAAAAATAATATTACCTTAAGCTGAAAAAAAATTTCCCCCAAGGATAAATTAAGTTTTTTCAAAATAAAAATTTTAAGTTTTTAAGAAATGATAAAGTTTATTGCAATATATGATTAAAAATGAGGAGATTGGATAATAGAATTAAATTAATTTTTTACAACGTCTTAAATTGAAAATGATTATTTTTTTTCTTATTAAACTAATATCGAAAAATAAAAATTGAGACATTTCTGTGCTTGATTAAAATTTTCCTAATTCCTTATTTGAATGAAAAGTAAAAATTCAAAAAGAGGAGGAAAACTTTTATCCTTCTCTTTAAAATGAAAACATGAAATATGATTATAGAAAGTAATTTTATTCTTTGCATTTTTTTTAAAAAATAATTATCGTTTATTGGAATTAAACGAGCTTTTTTTCATTAAAGAAATACTCAAATATTATTAAAAATATAGACTTGCTTTAAAAGATTTATATTTTAAATAATTATTTTTAAACTATGCATATAACAAATATATCATAGAAGGAAAAAAAAACTTGAATTAAAATAAGGTTATAAAATAAGACGTCGGTATAAATAAAATATTTTTTTGATTCACTAAAAAAATTTGAACGCAATAACTATTCCATTAATTCACTGATAAAATTTTAAACTTAAATGTTAGATATGAATTCTTAGTGGCGCCATCTGTTATTCAATTTGTTAACTACAAATCTAATTTGCTAAATTAAATTTAAAAATTATATAAATCATGTTTTCTTTACATTTCTTCCTTCCTATGTTAAGTATTTTCTAAATTTTATTCGTGCTTGAAAAATGCTTAATTGTTCTGTATATCCACTTGAAAGGGGTTGTGTTGACTTCATCCCCAGAATTTTTCTCTGCGGCCGGTATGCGCAACTAGAATAAAAGTTTATTCTCTCAAAAAATGAAGTTCAGTTTTTCTCTCTCTCTCTCTTTGAATTTTAAGTGATATTATGTAAACAAAAATTAGCTTTAAAAAGTCAATACTAGTTAATATAAAACCAAAGTTATGGAATTTAAACATACAAAGTAAACATGAAAGTGAAAATTGCGCAATTATTAACAAGCAGGAAAAGAAAAAAAATATTGGTGAAATTACAGCACTGATTATATTTCTAGTTTAAAAAATACCTCTGGTTAATACAACCAAAATATACAAAATTTAAGCCATTAACTTGGTAATATTTTCCTTCATATGGTTTACGGATTACCCGAAATTCTGGTTTCCAAAATGATAATAAGAACTATTATCATACATTTAGTAAAAAGCGCAAAACGGAAAAATAAATTTAACCGAATAAATAGTTTTTATGCAATGCTCCAAAGTGTCAGAATAAAATTACCAAATTTCACAGAAATTATCAAAATTTATCACACGTTAAAAAATCACATTTTATTGCTTTTACGAAAACATTACCAATTTGCATCGGTAAAAATTATTCTGGTAGCTTTGTCCATATTTTTTTTCTCAGTAAAAACTTAATTATGTAATATATTTTTTTAATAACCGTCGTTGAACAGCTGTCTCAATTATTTGGGATTACTGCTACGAATGTTCAATTCCGTAGCCTTGTAATTTTGAATCCCATCCGGAAGACAAGGGAGCTTCTGAATCAAGTATAGAGAGAAATTTACCTACGTGGGGGACTTTTTGATGGAACTAACCTGCGTTTGCGTTACATGGAGAGGAAAACCACGAAAACCCCCCACGGTAGACTTAACGGCAAGGGAACTCTAACCCATGATCCGTGTATCACTGAGGATATTTTACGTCAGCACTGTGGTCGGTGCGAGCCGCGTGCGTAATTCGTAACGACCAGCCATCACTGGGATTCAAACCCGGTTGACTTCATTGGAAGGCGAAGGTGGAATCATCTAACCCCCGAGTCACCACTGCTTCATCTATAATATACCCTTTGGCTTTGTTACGGTGTTAAAATTTGTTTCCGTCGGTTAGAGGTTTCCTTCGGTGCTCAAAAATTGATATCTCTGGATAATTTTAGGACCTTTTCTAGTTGTTGTTTTATGTGTTGAAAATTTAAGTTATGTCTCAAATGTCTTACGTCTCAAATTAGTGGTAATTGCAAAAAAGTTTTTTTTTTAAAAAAAATAAAAAACTTATGCTTTCACTTTATCTTAAATTATTATTATTTTATCTAAAACAATTTTTATTTTTATCATGGAAAGGCGTTGTTTAAATGTTGTTTCTTTTTTAAATGTTGTTTCTAGCTGTCAAATTTCGGATCAGTCATCTCAGCAGCATTCAGGCAACCTCAGGCAAATTTTTCTCGGAATGCTTTTAACACATCTCGAGAGAGGTGTTGGCTTACCGAGGTGTAAGTTAGAGCCTCGGGTAATCGAGATTCTACTGGATGCAACATTTTATTAACAAAATTAAGAAAGAACGTTGTTATAAGTTCCAGGGCCTGTCTTTTATCCCCTTGGGTACAAGTTGAAGAATACTTATGCCCGATTTTAAGCACCACAATTAATTCCTTTCATTCACATTTCCAAAAGGGTATATTAAATACATTAATGCAATTGCTTTTAATTAATATAATGTTGAAAAAAATCACATCGTTATCGTATCCTAAAGAATGAAATTAATTTAATAGAAAGCAAAAACAAAAGTATATAGGGACAACATTATTAATTCCGAATGTCCCACAGATGACCAACTATTTGATAAATAAAAACTAAAGTAGATAATAATGTACTGTTCGCACATTTTTTTAAAATCCACATACATACTTTATAGTAGGTGCATGTCTAAAATAATACGACGGAAAAATTTAAATTGAAAAAATAATACTATGTTATATAATATTTAAAATATAATATTATTATTCTATCTTTCTGCGGTTAGAGAATTTTATCACGCAATAATAAACATCGAATAAAAGACCGCACGCTGAAAATAAATGACAAATATTTTACAACAATGCAAAAAAAAGAAAAGAAATAAAGTAAGACATAATATAAGACTGAATATCCTAATCCTTTCATGAAATTCTAACTATAAAAAAAACCATACAAAATAAGAGTATAATCAATACATTACTTTCACATATGAAGTTTCCAGAAACCTCAAGATAATTAAAAAAATAGTGCGCGGAGTCCCTCCGCGCGGAAGAAGTTATACTTCGCAACCTGCGACATTAATTGTAGAAGAATCAGCAGTCGTAGAAGGATCACTAGTTCTATTGAACGACTCTTTTTCCTGCTCCGCTCGCTTCCGTGCTCTGTAATCACTGTAATATTGTGCATTTTTCCCTCGTGGACCTCTTGAACCAGTGGAAGTGCTTGTGGTTGCCTCATCGTCTCGCCCTGGAAAATGTATTTGTATGAATAATGTATGTGAATGCGTCATAATGTAATTTCAAAAGAGAAAACCTAACAATCAATTGATATTCACAAGAGACGTACCTTGACATAACCTTAAATCCGTCGCATTGTCCGTGGGATTGTTTTTACTCATTTTTTACAATTGTTATCCACTAAATTTGAAAATAAAAAATACTACCCTATTAAATTATATGTGTATCAAAACAAACTAAAAAAATATTTATAGAAAAACAATACTTTTATGACTTTTATTATTTTTATGCTAGTGAGAACCAAAACAATATGGAAATGAATGAGGGAAAACTGGATCCTACCACGTGATTTCCCGGCCAATAAAAATGTAGCGTTAAACGTTTAACGCAACCTTGTTGGAAGTCGCATAAGAAGTATAACTTCAAAAAAGAAAAAAAAATACTCATTTGCGAAGTAGGTATAACTTATTTTAACAGTTTTTATGCTTACAATGTATTGGCTAAATGATTTTTTTTAGTCTGCTTTTCTATCTGCCGTGGATTGAGGATTAATTTTTTTTAATATTCATGCAAATATGCTAATTGAAACTGACTTTCAAAAAATGAAATTCAAAATAATGTGATTCTGTAACTTTAAAGTTATTTACAATTATATTTGACTAAGTATAAAAAATATTCTATGCATAGAGCATTTTCAGTGATAACCAATCTTCTCTTCTATGGAGATAAAAAATTATTCTATGGAGTTCTATTTAATTAATTCGATGGAGTATGACTGATTGGATTTAAAATAATTGGTAAGCCAAAATTACAAAGAAATTCCACATTACCACCTCTTGTTATGTTTGTTATTGACACTTTATAATATCATGCTTAAAATATTAAATACGTTTATTTTAAATCTGCTTAGCAAGACTGAAATACATCTGTAAAATTTGAGTGAATCTCTTAAAAACTATATAACAGACAGATGTTTGTTAACTGTATGAGGATAGAAGGGAAAAATAATGCAATTGTGTAAGTATGCTGTTAAGTTTATTGTTTAGAATAGCCAGGTGTCTCAAACTCCAAAATTAACGACGAGATGAAAAATCAATTCAAGAAAAACGAAGGGAGACTGAAATTTATGGTTCGTTGTGTTTTGTGTAGGAAACCAATATTATTCCTACTAAGCTTCGAATTAGTATCAAAGCCCGTCAACAGATAGCGTTGCTGACTATAAAGGTAAGAAACAATGTTTCCTGCTGTTTATCAGACCGCTTTAAATAAAATGTATGCATTGGTGTCTCTTTGTAATTCAGCCCTGATACGCTTTTATGTTACTGCATAGAGTGAAGATTTGTTTTATAGTTTTTTTTCAGTTAGCAGCTTCCAGTTGATGATACTAGTAACTAGATAAATTACTAGATAAAATATGATACTAGTTCTGAAATTTATTGTTTTATTTATAGACCGATTTTCTTAAAACTCGGTAAAAAAACCCGAAAATATCACAATTTCGCAACATAGCGAATTTTTTTTCCTTTACATTTTTCATGATTTTGTTAACATTAAAAAATACATGTTTTTTTGACCACGAAAAGTTAGCTATCTACGAAATATTTTGTCTCTTGAAGAAATTGAACTAATAAGGGTTTAACACTTATCAAATTGTCAAACATTTTAAACTATTTCATTATTTACTTTCTCGAATGAAATTCTCTTTAAAGAAATGCTGCGAGAATGTAAGAAAAAGTAAAAGCAAGCGTTCGATTTAAGGTTGAAAACTATACTTTTATAATTACTATAATCTAAATTTAAGCAATGCTCAAGATGGGTATATACGAAGACTTTTAAATAGCTTCGAATATTTTCGCAATTCAATAAAAGACACGAATAATTTTTTAATCTGAAATTTTCTCCTGGCAGTGATCAAATAGGTTTTACGAAGTGTTTTTCGAACGAAGCACTGTGAGACAAGCTAAATTCGTGAACTAGAATTTTTTTTCTGAGTTCTAGAAAGTTAATTAACAGCCTTGCCTTAAGTATTCTGCAAATCGGAGAATCCATTAAGGGAAAGCTAGGGGCTGTTTTTAGCGAACTTTGATGTTTTCGTTAAAAATAAAAATAAAGGAAAAAAGAAAGTTAGAAAAAACCCGAGAAAAGACAGAAAAAAGTTACAGAAAGGGTATTGATCTTTCTTTTTTTTTTTAGATCTAAAGTTTTCTTTGTTTTTGCTTTTTACTGACTAATTTTATTCTTCAAACTGAATTACGCTTTGACTCTCTCCCATAAAAGGAAAACTTTACATTTTGATTTTGAAAAAAGTTCTTGTCCCTAATGGATGCATCTAGAAATTTTAATTTAAGGAAAATGCAGGGTAATAGAATTATTGTTCTGTTTTGTGAGAAAATTAAATTGCTTCTGAGGATAGTTTAAAAAGTTCTGATTTTATGTGAAACAGGTTGTTCTGTAATGACCATTCGCAATGTAAAAACTAGTGAATAATTCAAAAAACTATCAGATATAAAAAAAAAACTTGTTCGTTCCTTCGATATGAACTATAGACGCCCTCTTGAACTTACTGTCGAAGGTTCAAAGGGAAAAGAAATTTAAACTTTGCTTTATAGGAAAGTGAGATGCTGTTTCTTATGTAACTTTTTCTAAATCAAATGAGATCAAAAACTTCTGTTCTTCAAAGATTTTCGTTTAAAGTTTTCTTTGTTTTTTCTTCTTATTGACTAATCTTATTCTTAACCTCTTAACGATCGGTTAATTTTCAAGAAAACGGTCATAAAAGTGCCTATTTTTTCGCTTTTGTATTTGTATTACGTATTTGATTAGTGCTGTAACTAATTTAAAATAAACTAACTATCTACAATTACCTTAAAAATATCCTGGTACTGCCATCAGGTGTGTAAAATGAGAAATAAAATGTTTTCCGCGCAAAAGAAATGAATTAGTTTTATTCTTATTGGTGCGTTACTACTGAACACTCCAGCCAGTCAATATCACGGGAGCGAGAAATGGGGGGCGAAATCTCACCCCGTCATTTTCACGGGAGCGAGAAGGAAGGGGTTAAAACTGAATTACGCAGTGACTCATTCCCATAAAAGGAAAACTTTTCATTTTGGTCTTAAAGAAACGGGATTGTCCCTAATAGATGCAACTAGAAATTTTAATTTTAGGAAAATGCAGGGTGAAATACTTTTTGTTCTGTTTTATGAGGAAATGAAATTACTTGCGAGGACATTTTAAGAAGTTTTGATTTCATTAGTATTAAACTGTTTGTTCCACAATGATCATTCTTAATGCAAAACAACTGACTAATTGAAAAATTTTCATCTACAGTGAAACTTGTTCCTTCCTTCAATGTTAACTTTAACCACCATCTTGAATTTACAGTCGAAGATTCAAAGGGATTAGAAATTTTAACTTCGCAATGTAGGAAAGTGAGTTATCGTTTCTTATGTAACTTTTGCTGAATCGAATTTGATGAAAATATTTTTAGAAAGGGCTTCCCATCAAAACTGTGGGAAAAATAATAAAAAATAAAGAAACATATTTACAGCGAAAACGAATCGTTCATTTTCGAAAAAGCTTCCCTCAGATAATATGAAACAGTCCATTGTTCCAACCCACTTTTTGAAACAAGCAAAGAAGCCTTTTTCTGGAAGCTCTTCAAAAAACCCTGCACTGTTGAATCTGCATAAAGTTTATACTCTGTTTCTGATGCTGACGGAGCAACTCCGTCAACGTCAGAAACAGCCAGAAATAAGATGGTGAGAAATCTGAACTGTAAGGGGGATGTAGCATGATTTTAATATTGCATTTACAACGACATTGCAGAAGAGAAGTAATGGCATGGCACAGTGTTAACACTTCGATCATTCGAATAATTTCTGGTCGGCCAGACTTCGCAGAGAAATGTCTTCTTGCTGACGAATGTCAAAGACACTATGGCGTTAAGAAAATCATCGGCTAATCAGAACATTTGTCTATGTACACTTTTTTCATTAACTTAACTATTTCCGTTTCTTTTAGAGAAAACCTTTCACGTTTCGAGTAAAAAATGTACTTTTTGAAATCATTCACTCCCCCCCTTTTAAAACAACAACAACAACAGAAAAAAATTCTTATGAAGTAAAAAGTGAATTAAAAAAAATTGCGAATGAAAACTAAAATTTGACAAAAAAGTAGGGAGTAAAATTGCCATCAGGTAAAGTTAACGAGAAAACGATATCTGAAATAAAAACATTTTCTAAACAGAAAATTAAAAATAACAGATGTGCTAAATTTCCATTAAAAAATAATGAATAATAAATAAATACTCTATTATTTTTAAGGATGAAGTTTTAAGTTTTACTATCAGACTGCTTATATGATAGATAAAATTAAAGGTAAACCAACCAGTGAGAAATCATACCCCAGTTTATGAACATTTCTTAGATATTTTCCTAATGAAATAAGATTTTAAGAGTTTTTCTTTAAATTGATTGGTAACAGTATAAACAATTGGAACTACAACTAAATGACAATTGGTAGCCATTAGACACTTATATTACTTGATCACATGGTTTTCTCTGTATATTTTTTTTAAATCTGTTTGTTTCTTTGACAAAATCATAAGATGAAGGTTTGTAATTATCTGTTTTAACCGGAATTAATTGAACTTAACATTTTATTTTTCTCACTACGAAAAGGAGAAATGTTTATTGAAGTCACGTCTTACTTCTTTAAGCATAAGCAACTTCTAAGATTAGGGTGTGTTTACTTACTGGATGATAAAAAACCAATGAATGAACAAGACTTGAATTTTTCCACGTATATGAAAAAAGTTTAGTTTATACCTGAAAATTCTCTTAAAAATTTAAAAAAAATTCTTCTAAATAGTGTCTGAACAGACGTTTCAGAGACTAGTTAGAAGATTTAGAAGTACGGTAAAAATGTTCTGCAAACTTAACAAATTGTTAAATGTACTACGCAAGTGTTTCCAGTCAAGTTTAGCCATATGTTTCCCTTCAAGTTTAACCGCATGTTTCCATTCAAGTTTAACCTTATCATAGTATTAACCATGTCAGGTTTAGCCATATGTTTCCACACAAGTTTAACCGCATGTTTCTATTCAAGTTTAACCTTATCATAGTATTAACCATATCAAGTTTAGCCATATGTTTCCATTCAAGTTTAGCCATATGTTTCCATTAACCATATCAAGTTTAGCCATATGTTTCCATTCAAGTTTAACCGCATGTTTCCATTCAAATTTAACTTTATCATAGTATTAACCATATCAAGTTTAAAAAGTACAATATCAACATATGATTTAAGATAGCAGCAAATTAGTACGATATTATGGGTTAACATGCTACAAAATTTTCTAGCTCTGTACAGATTCACAAAGTCACTACTCCAGTATTTTTTAACATGAATATTTTCGAATAAACTACAGCAAGAGAAATAGAAAATTATAATTTTTTTAACACTAAAAACAAAAATTATTTGAAGTAAAACGTCAAAAAATAATAATTTTGATAAACCGTCTTTAACGTAACTTCAGCGTCACTATTTTCTTTTCTTATACTTACAAAGAGAAAGCTTAGGCTATAAAGAAAGCTGTCTATGTAAATGTAAAACAATTTAACGCCCAAAGCACCTGCAATCACTCCATGTTGTAATAGAGAATGTCAAAATAGGGCATTTGCCTGAAAATTCTGGACTTCTCCAAAAAAGAACTGCAGACGACAAGTACATAGACGGTGTGCCATCGATGACATAAGCAGACTCTTTTTATCCTTGTCATTTTCAGGTGGTTTTCCGTGACAACCTCAGTTACCCAACCACAAAGCTCAATAAAGTGATGTTCTTTGTTTGAGGCCGAGAAGTTTATGGACAATGGCGCAGAAAGGTCGGAGTGCCAGAGCTGTTTATTTTCTTCTTCTTTGGCAGACGCATCTATTTTATGAGAAAAGAATGAAAGAAAAAAAAATGGATTAGCCCTTCCGAAGTATTTGTACCTCCAAATTAGAGCATTGTAAGGCAATCGACTAAAATGGGTCATTAAATGATGAAAGACGAGGTATATTTTTCTTTTTTCATAGATATATTTTGTATAGAGCAGTTTATTGGCGTTCTTTATCAATTAAATAATTGATTTTTAGAACAAAAGATGTCATAGCTTATATCATTTAATTCTTGTTTCTTTAAATCGTTTAGTTAAGAAATTCCTGTGGAAAAATAAAAGGAATGTATTTTCACCTGTTTATTTATTTATTTTACCTGTTTATTACTACGCTGTTTACTTATATGAATGTAATTTCTTTTTTCTGAAGTAACTAATTCCAACTTTGAGAACTTTTTTCCGATAATATGGTAAAAAGAAAATAATCTGAAAAAATACGTTAAAAAGTATCATTACTCAACGTGTCAGTATATTTACAGTAAAAACCATTTTTACAGTGAAATTTTACAGTAAAAAAAAGAAACTGATATACCTTCATGCTTGCAGCAATATCTGCTTAATTACTGTAATTCTGTAAATAAAACTGTAAAAATCATGGTATAAAATTGACTTTACAGTAAGAAGTGCTAGAACCCTGAGTGCCCGCACTTTTTACAGTAATTTTTCAGGATTTTTTGCAGAGTATTTTATTGAAGTGCATTCTATAGCAACAGTTATGTATTTGAATTGAATAATAAGGTGGTAAATACAAATGTGACTTTTTTATAAATGCTCATCCTTTTCTTAATTTATTCAATGTATTATTGTTTAAAATAATCACATAATTTCTTTCATTTTGCCACTTTTTATACGAGGATTTTATTTAAATATTTCTTAACAAATAAATAAAATATCAAATTATGAACTATTGGGTGGAAGTAAACCAACTCAGGTATCAAAAATCCCAACTGGTTAAAAAAAAATCCCAACTCTCGGAACCACTAAGATTTTTCAATGGAGCTCGCTACGGAACAAATTTTCGAAAACGTTGCTCTATTAAATAGAGTAATCAAATTTAAAGTTAAGGCTGTAAATATTTTTAAACATGAACTTTAAAAACTTCAAATTTTGAAAACATTTTTAAAAATATTTACAACTCTGAAATTTGAAATTTGGTAATCAAGTTCAACCAAGTATATTTCAATGAATAAAAAGAAGAAAAATTGTTAATGAATAATTAGTTAAATGAATAAATAAATAGTGTTCACTTAATTTTCCGTAATTTAAAATGGAAGACAGCGAATCCTTTCTTATCAAAAGTGGATTCTTACAGAGTGATATTAATAGTTTTTGTTACTGTTAAATAGTTTTTTTATGTACTATTAGTACTCCAGGGAAGAAATAATATAACTTTAAAGGTTTAAATTATGTATTTAGTTTAGAAGTGACATAATATCCTGCACGGAGAAAAAATTCTGGCAAAATTACTGTACTGTATAAGAATGACATTTCTGGTTAAACAAACCCTCATAATTGTGGTAATAAAAACCAAAATGTACAGTATTTAAACCATTTTTTTGAAATTTTTCCATTAGTATGGTAAGAGATATAAGTGAAAATGGTTTATAATAAGATAAGTTTTTATAATATGTGATAAAATTTGGCAAATGGGGTAAAATTCGGTAAATTTTCATGGGATATACTTTGTATTTTTTTTACTAAATGTGCGTTATAAGAACTAGAATTTTGAAAACTGGAATTTCCTGTAAACTCTTACCACATGAACGGAAAATTTACCAAATGAATGGTTTAAGTATTGTTTATTTTTATTTAACTAAACAGAATTATATCTTTTTACTAGAAATGTCATTATCATAAAGTACGGTATTTATAACAGAATTGTTTTCTGTGCATGCATATTTGAAGATTATAAAAGCACAATTTTTTCAACACTAGATTGCCCAAGGAAATCATTTTGACAGCTTTTTAACATCAATTAGAAAAACTATGATGACATAATTTCTTAGAATTTTGTGACTTTTTGTGCAACATAAATTTTTTTTTTATTTTTAATATTTACTAATAACTCTATATATAACTGAAAATAATATCAAAAATATAAAAAATTAATTTTAAACAAATTTCTTCATACATTAGTCATTCTTTCACAATGCAGTCATTTTGACTGCTTTTGGGAAATATAGGTATTTCAGACTTTCTAGTGTTAATAAACGGTTTTACATCAATTTTTAAGTAGAAAAGAAAGTTAATTTGAAATAAAATACAATAGATTCTAAAGGAAAATCACATAAAGAAATAGGGAACATTGAATAAAATAAATTACCAGCGCATAATAAACAAACACATTTCACTCAGCATCCCCCAAAGAATGGTAAACTTTGAAATAAAATTTTGATTACAGTCACTAGTACTCACTATGAAATTTCGATATTAAATTTGTAGTGATGGAATGATTCTAGGAGAAAAAAAATTTAAATAATGTAATACATATGTAATACATAATGTAATGTAATTAATGAATGCGTATGTAATACGTAATGTAACATGTATGTAATATTTAATAAAATGAAATTAATACTTGGTGTGCCGGCCGACCTGTGGGGGGGGGCAGGGAACTGTCTTTGCATCAGAAAGGTCCTGAGTTCGAATCCCGGGTAAGGCATCGACGTTTCTTTCTCTCTCTGTGTGTTCGATGTCCATTCTCCTTTGTGTGTGAATGTGTGCGAATGTGACCCGCCCTATAAACGGGTTGTGGTTGTGTGAATGGCGTGGCAGAAGTCGAATTCCTGGCCATAGAGGGCGCCACTGAAAAACAGGAACAAAAAAAAATGATGTGAGCCTCGATGGCTCAGTGGTTAAGGCACTGAACAGTTATTGCGAAGAACTAGGGTTCGATCCCCAGGGGCTGCTTGAAATCCATCCAGCTTCAGATCAATGGGTACCAGTTTGTCTAGGCAGTAAGGGTAGCCTGTGCGAAATGCTGATCACATTGTCACTATCATGCCGTTGGTCTTAAAATTGTAGACCCTTAACCTCTATGACCCTCCCTGGCCCACAACAGTCTGCTGCGGGAGTGCTTTACTAATACGTGATGCAATAAAATGTAATACGTTATTCAACGTTCACTGCGGAATGTCAACATCTTAAAATATATTACAGAAATATTTATATTGAGACTCAGCTATGATTGAATAATTTTAGATAATCTTAAAGGCATCATGTACTGATATAGCTTTACCGGAGAAAGTTGACTATAACCAAATTTTACAATTTTATGGTATCATGTATAATTAAATATTAAAAAAAAAGTACTTATTTTGTTATAAATGATTTTACTTTAGGAATTCGCAATCGGTAAAGAAAATTAATTTTAAATAAAGTACTGCCGATTTTAAACAAAAACAGTGTAAAAAAGCTATAACAAGAGCAGTGTTTTACTCAAATAAATATGATTAAAATCTGAGCAAAATTGAAAGTTTATATTTTTTCCTTTAATTTTAAAATAATCCCTTTTCGAAAGACTGAAGCGAGGAAATGAAATTTTGTTCAAATTTTTGCAAAATATTTTAGATAATTTAATTAGCCAAACACACGAGCGCCATAAAAGTTAATTTTAATTTTCGCGTTCTTTCAATTTTTAAATTTAAAATAAAGATTAGGTATAATAAGAATACAAATGCTTTATTTTATAGAAATAATCAATCTTCGACTTTATTAAAATTTTACTAATTATAAATGTGATGCGATACTTGAGAAATAATCTGACTGAATAATGTTTGATTAATGATGTCTGATTATTAAGAATTTTCCGTTGTGACATCTTTTAATATTAATTCATGAAGTTCTAGTCAAAAGTAAGGCCAAAAAAAGCTTGCACACATTAAAGGCCTTAAATTAACATGTGTACGGAAGAAGAACAATTGCGAATTGGAGACCTACACGGATGGGAAATCTTTTCGTAAAATGACAATTCTGTATGGTAACGACATTTCGGATTTAAAACGAAGAAACAAACATAATTCTTTTTAATAAAACCAAAATAAATTGTATTTAAAGAATTTATTTGGTAATTTTTCAGTTAATATAGAAGCGATTAACCGGAAATTCTGGTTTTCGAAATTATAGCTCGTATTACCACACATTTAGTAAAATATACAAAACTGAAAAGTAAATTTAACTGAAAAAATGGTATTTAAGCCGTGATCTAAGGTATTATAATGAAAATTACCAAAATTTACCAAATTTTGACACATATTATGAAACTATATTTCTACTAATTTTATCCAAATCTTTATCAAAGTTATTCGGAAAAAAATTTACCAAGCATTTTGGTGCTCACATAAAGCCGGAAACAAGGTAAATTTCTTCATATTCTTATAGTTTTGATCGTAACTTTATTCTCAGGGATAATGGGATGAAAAAGATTGAAACTGTTATTTGATTGCTTAATGAAACTTGAATGTGTTTCTAACAATTCATCTCCTTTCTCTTTTCTTGGCAATCAAACAAGTTTTGAAAGTACGCGCTTTCCTTAGAAATTATTCCCCTTCATCGATAAAGTGATAGAGGTTTCTTCTTCACTTTAATATTAAACTAAGACATACCTACGAGTTTACTTTTAGATATTGATTTGACAGATCATAAAAAAATGGATTCGCTCCTCATTAAGATTTTCCGAATGTGGAGATGTCTGAATATTTATCAGCTTTCACTTTTTTTAAATTATGTTGCATTTTTTATTTAATGGGGCTGAATAATTTGTTGAACAAGATCTAACTCTTTTAACGAAATTCGCATCCTCAAAGAAGCATCGTATCCTCAAATAGGAATCGTATAATCAAGCAAACATCGTATCCTCAAGCAAACAATAATTCGTATCCTCAAGCAAACAGTAATTCGTATCCTCAAACAAACAATAATTCGTATCCTCAAACAAACAATAATTCGTATGTTCGAACAAGTATCGTATCCTCAAAAAAAAAAAATTCGTATCCTCAAACAAGTATTGTATTCTCAAACAAACAATAATTCTTATTTACAAATAAGCATCGTATCCTCAAGCAAACAACAATTCCTATCCTGAAACAAGCATAGTATCTTCAAACAAATAATAGTTCGTATCCTCAAACAAACAATAATTCGTTTCCCCAAACAAGTATAGTATCCTCAAGCAAACAATGCTTCTCATCCTCAAACAAGCATTGTATCTTCAATCAAACAATAATTCGTATCCTCAAACAAGTATCGTTTCGTCAAACAAGCAATAATTCGTATCCTTAAGCAAACAATAGTTCGTATCCTCAAACAGGTATCGTATTCTCAAACAACTAAGAATTCGTATCCTAAAACAAGCATCGTATCCCCAAAGAAGCACCGTATCCTCTAACAAGCATCGTATCCTGAAACAAGCATAGTATCTTCAAACAAATAATAGTTCGNTGACAGAGCATAAAAAAATGGATTCGCTTCTCATTAAGATTTTTCGAATGTGGAGATGTCTGAATATTTATCAACTTTTACTTTCTTTTAATTATGCTGCATATTTTATTTAATGGTGCTGAATAATTTGTTGAATAATATCTAATAATTATTTCAACGAAATCCGCATCCTCAAAGAAGCATCGTATCCTCAAATAGGAATCGTATAATCAAACAAGCATCGTATCCTCAAGCAAACAATAATTCGTATCCTCAAACAAACGATAATTCGTATCCTTAAACAAACAATAATTCGTATCCTCGAACAAGTATCGTATCCTGAAACAAACAATTATTCCTATCCTCAAACAAGTATCGTATTCTCAAGCAAACAATAATTCTTATTTTCAAACAAGCATCGTATCCTCAAGCAAACAACAATTCCTATCCTCAAACAAACAGAGTATCTTCAAATAAATAATAGTTCGTATCCTCAAACAAACAATAATCCGTTTCCGCAAACAAGTATAGTATCCTCAAATAAACAATGCTTCGCATCCTCAAACAAGCATTGTATCTTCAATCAAACAAGAATTCGTATCCTAAACAAGTATCGTTTCGTCAAACAAACAATAATTCGTATCCTCAAACAGGTATCGTATTCTCAAACAAATAAGAATTCGTATCCTCAAACGAGCATCGTACACTCAGAGAAGCATCGTATCCTCAAACAAGCATCGTATCCTCAAACAAGTATCTTATCCTGAAATAAAAATAATTCGTATCCTCTAACAGGTATCGTACCTTCAAATAAACAATAATTCGTAAATTGCTTCAAATACAAAAAAAATTTCGTAAACAGAATGCATTTTTAAAAGAAAAGAATGTTTTATTATTTATTTCAGGCAGTATAAATGCCACAGTCTACGCGGAAAGAAATCTTGAAATTTGTTGATAAATAATTCATTTATGAAAGGGAATGGTTATTTTAATGATCATTCTTATAGCATATCTATATTAACATTTAAGGAAATAAATTTTAAAAGAAAATTCTGATTTATGCATGGTATTTTAACAAATAAGATATTTGAAAGTAATTACTGTTCGGAAAAACAATCCAAATGCCTCAAAACATTTAGAAAATTCCACTTCAGTAAATTTAAAGAAGTAGATAATATACGCAACGCTTATTTTTTCAATATTGAGAATTTGCATTTCAAGCTGTGCGTTATCATACAAATTAAAGGCGAAGTTATTAAGTTATTTTAGACAATGCAGATGCTGTTTAGTTGAATATTTACAGAATAATGGATTTTTATTTACTGGTAGCTGTTGAGCCCATCGTTGCTCGAAAGCAAGGAAAAAATAAATACTTTATTGCTTAAGAGACCTGTGTAAATAATAAGCAATTCTCGAAAATAAGTATTTGAAGTGCCGCTGTTTTATATCGTTATCAATTTTGGTAAAAAAAAGTGAAGAAAAATATTATTTTGCACTGAACAGAATCTTTGCCCTTTATATAGGTTTGACATAAATTTGATTGCTTTTTATCAAAAAAAAAAAAAAAAAAAAAAAAAAAAAAAAAAAAAAAAAAAAAAAAAAAAAAAAAAAAAAAAAAAAAAAANAAAAAAAGAAAGAAAAAAAAAAAGAAAGAAAGACAATGCAAAGCAAACACGTGATCACACATAGTTTTTATGCAACCAATTTTAATGATAAACAGTCAAGATTTAACATAATCATAATATTATTCTTTTTAGTTATATATAAATGACACTTATGCTTTAATGATTTTGAGCAATCTACGCATTAAGGTAACAGCAAACTTCTTTTTTAGACCAGCTAAAAACTAAATCTAGAAGCTATAGAAATCTAGATTATTATAGCTTGGCATATAATTTTCATATTTTTTATTATGATTTGCTTCGATTCCCTGTAACTTTACAATTTTAAATTAATCCGAGCATGTTTTAGGAGTTCAACTAAAAGAGAGGACAGACATATTTTCAGTTGGCGCTAAAAAGAAAATGGCATTGGTCGTAGCCAAACTGTGATAGTAAAGACTTTGGACATCTTTTCAACTTTCCTGCTGAATTGGCACTTAGTGCAAAATTTCATTTTTTAACCTATTTTTTAAATTCCTGTTGAGTTATTTAGGCTTATAGAAACAAGTTTGAAAAGCCTTACTACACTGGCTATTATAAATTTAAGAAAAAAATAACAAAAATAAAATAATCCAATTCCTATTAAATTTGAATATGATGTCAAACTAAATTTGCTGACTAAAACTGCAATATGTAAATTAGTGTCGCAGCAATCGAAATGCATTATCCACAATGAGAATAAAATCGGATGTCTGGGTGCAATCCTGCAGTGATTTTGAAATTCGAAATATAGGATAGCCTATTTGTAATAATGATCTCTAGACATCATTTGCCCGAATAATTGCGATGGAGATCTATTAGGAGACTAAAGTCAGACAAAAGTGGCCAGATGGTCAAATGTGTGCATATCTGTGGTTCATATTAGCATTTAGTAGCATTTTCTAAACTTAAGTTCAGTTTCCAGGAGGTAGAGCAAAGAACGGTTAAATGCTACGAAGAGCACTGATGACCATCTATTTGCATGTTACTTTAGTTATGCCTTAGGGAATGCTTGAAGTAAGAGCAACAATATATCCTCTGATTGATAGATCAATGCTCTTTTAAGCTGTTGCAATAGGTGACGATTTCATGCTGCCGGATGATAACGCTAAGCCACACCAGATTCATGGTTATCTTCAACAGCAAACAATTCAGATCGCGAAGTGGCCAGGTCAATCACTGGACTTATCTTTCGTAATAATATTCCTACGAAAAAATTAATTTTTCACTTTTCTCAATCAAAGGTTCAAATTAGAATGCATAAAATCCGGCAGTGATCGCTTTCGTATCCCAAATTATGAGAGTGTTAAACTTCTTTGCAATTTCGGATATAAACTGATACAAACAGATATAGAAAAAGCATTCATTTTGCCAAAGTAGAAAGCTGATAAAGTAAGCAATCTGACATTCATTTTTTTAATAACAAATAAACAAGTAAGGTTCATATTTTATTTAGTTACCTTAATAAGTATACATTTAATTTTAGTAACCAACATGTGTTATTAACAATAACCTGTATAATAACGTGGCAAGAATATGCGGGTTATTCCCTGACATGTAATTGCCCGGTATTCTCAACAGAGCAGATTTCTTAGGCAAATTGTCATTGTCTAGTATTTTCCACTCCGTTGTTTTTCTAGAGTAAAAGACTATTGCCTGATATTCACTTGCCCGGTATTCTCTACACTTATGTTTTTCAAAGTCTTATTTTTTTTATTAATTACCAAATAAGCCGGTTAAAGTAACTTCCACGTTTGATTAATAAATATTATCGAATGGAAAAAAGATTTTTTCTTGTTCTTCAGCTCAGTATTTTTCTTTTTTTTAAGTGAGACAAAAATAATGCGTTGTTTCTTTCTTCGTGATTCTCATATTTCATAACTTATCAAAGGAACATTTGCCATAGTATCAGCTTATACATTGTATACATTGTTTTCAATACGCAAGTATTGAAGACAATAGATTACTTACGAAGATAGCTTACTTATAGATTTGTAGATTACTACAGCTAGACTCCACGAAAGAGAAAATACTTTTGCAAATTTACAATAAACAAAATAAATAAAAAGGAATTTTGTTCTCTCCTACTCTTTTCTCTCTGCTTCATTTTTATGGATCCTTTAAAACAATAAATATAAAAAATTAATTTCAGTAAATTAATATTTTGAAAATAATCTTAAAGAAAATTTAGAATCTTCAATAAATAAATTCATCAATCAAATGAATTCAAGTAAA
This sequence comes from Parasteatoda tepidariorum, assembly GCF_043381705.1. Taxonomy (NCBI): domain Eukaryota; kingdom Metazoa; phylum Arthropoda; class Arachnida; order Araneae; family Theridiidae; genus Parasteatoda; species Parasteatoda tepidariorum. Next base: position 49,020,974 of record NC_092207.1, on the reverse strand, counting down.
CTGACAGCAAAGATGATCCTAGAAATAATATAAAATATTCTTTCCGGCGTCTATATAATATACAGTGCACAAAAAAGTAAATAAATGGACCACCCTTAATAACTTTTGATCTAATAATCAGATCTTCACGTTCTAGGACACAATCGTAATGGTTCGAGAGGATGACATCAAGTATGTTAATTAATTAGAGCAGACAATATTTTAAGTTACGAGATAAGACACAAAAACGTATCTTCTCTGAATAAACATAGCTTTTTTTTGGACAGATTTGGATTTCTGATTCCCGAAATATAGGGGCAGCCGCAATCTGGAAAATATGGTCCCTATACCGAACGGATAATTCACTATTCAGACCGGGTATTAAATGAAATAGAATAAAATGAAATTCTTTATCTACAATATGAAGGAACAGGAAATTGTGAGCTATGAACCCATATTTCTGTACTATACTACATTACATTAGCTATCTATAACTTCATTAGTTGAATCATTGCAATAGTTCATATAAATCCCTTCAAACTAACAAGTCAAACATCTCACTATATATATTAAAAAAACGTTATCACCCAAATTGTGTAACTGTGCTTTCTCGCTTAAAAATAATATAAAGGACTGGACATTTTCATTTAATTTAAAACTTTTCAGTGTAAAGTTTTTAAACAAATTCGGATTTGATTTAAGATACAGTAAATCAGTTAATGTTTGTAGCTTATCGTTACTGTTACATAAAAATCACTTATAATTATGATTTACGGTACTGCTAGTTTAAACATAAGAAAAGGTATATATTATATATTTAATTATAGCATTGAATAATGCAACAGCATACACAAAATGAGCTTAGCGTAATGGGATTTCTAACGCAGTATTTTATTTGCTTATTATGTATAAAGATACACCCAGCATTTGTATTATCTTTATTCCAATGGTTTCATTACTATGAAAAAACTGTAATAATGTAAAACTTAAGCAAGAGATTTACTGCTAACACGATTAAAACTTCTGAAATGGAAAACTTCATCTTTTATCTTCATTATGAACATAAATTTAAAACAGATGTCAAGAAACAATGTTGAATATTTAAACACCTGTTCTAAGAAGATAACGCTAAATTTTGTAATTTTCTTTATATTTATGCTTATGGTAAAGAGATTATAAAAGTTGTTTTAGTTTTAGACTTTTTAGTTGCTTTAAGAAAGTAATTATTTTTGGTATACAATCAATTTTCGTTGATGAATTTTTATTTGAAAAGTTGCGTTATTTAAAACCCCATTTTATCTTTATAATTTTACTAAAAACTAAGCGAAGAAGGAAGAAAAAAAAACGTTGATGTAACGAATCAATTTTTACAACTAAATAAAATATCTTGCTATAATAAAATTGGAAATTTAAATATGTTAGACTGATTAATATTATAAAATACTATTATTGGAATCTGTTTAAATAATGAAGCGTAAGAATAAATTAAATTTCCGAAAAGAAAATTTATTGATTTCATAAAATAAAGAAAATACTGAAATCTTTAAATTAATTAAATAAAATAAAGAAAAGAAAATGTAATTGCATGCAATAGTTTTGAACATAAACTAGTTGCATGCAATAGTTTTTGTCATAAACTAGCCACCTTCAGCTACCAACTTCGTGAACTTACAAAATTTTCTTGACTGGCATATAAATTTTAAACGGTAACCAAACTGAATACTCAGCATAACTGTATAAGAAAACTATCCAATCCTGGCACCTTAATTAGTTTTTAACAATATATTAACCAAATATTGTCACCGTTCAGTTGTTGCCCGTAATGTGCTTTACTACTTTCTCGCTTACCTCTTTAGCCATAATATATATATATGACGGTGATATGGAACGCCGTGCTGGGTCTCAGCAGCCTCTCATCACTAACAGCCGAGAAGACAGACATATTATCCACATGGCCTTAAGGGATCGTACAGCTACGTCACGAACCCNATTTGGATGTATGGATTCTGAAGAATCAGTTCTCAGAGCAGACTCCTCTGGCAGCAATAACAGCAGTTATTCTCTTATGCATCGAGTCTTACAGCGATTGGATATAATGGGCTGGTACAGCATTCCATTCCATACAGCTTCAACGGTATGTCACAATTCATAGACCGTAGTGATTGACGAGTAGTGGCGTGCCAGTCATTCGTCAACCATTGACCAGACGTTTTCAATTGGTGAGAGATCAAGGGAACGCGCTGGCCAGGGCAATGCGGGCAACATTCGGTCGTGCATTGCCTGCTGAAACGTAGCGTTATGGATTCCTCGAAGATAAGGCAGAGCAACTCGCCCTAAAACATCAGAAATGTTAATGGTTGTTGTTCAAAGTGCCGGCAATGAAAACAAGAGGTGATCGAGACATGTATCCAATAGCACCAGACACCATTACTCCAGGTGATGGGCTAGTATGACGATGTCAAATGTAAGCTGCCTGTGATGCAGTGTCAAGGGTAGCCGAAGCCATGGTCGCCGTGCTGACAGTTCATGCTGCTTTAAACGTCGTCGAACTGTCCGTGCAGACACTTGTTGTCTTGCAAATGACCACATTTGTTGACTCAGGGTTCGTGACGTAGCTGTACGATCCCTTAAGGCCATGTGGATAATATGTCTGTCTTCTCGGCTGTTAGTGATGAGAGGCTGCTGAGACCCAGCACGGCGTTCCATATGACCGTCATGAACCCATCGATTCCTTATTCTGCTGACAGTAATGGGATCTCGACCAACGCGAGCAGCAATTCTGCGGTGTGATAAACCGCAATCCCGGGAGGCCACAATTCGACCTGGATCAAACTCAGACACGTGCTTGTAGGCAGTTCGCTTTCTTACACGGAGCATATTAAAAACGTTTTTTCCCAATGACAAGCGATCAAATTCAATTTCTGTATGAGAAACTTACTGTCAAATCTTTTCTTTTATGCACATTGTAGGTGTTGCTACCGCCACCTGCATTGGATGACTGAGCTGATAAGTTAACGATTTGAGTACTACAATAGACTTTATCCGTAATGCAAGCATAATTCACGTTCGTTGTGTGTACGATATATATATATATTGTATATATATATGTATATATATATATATATATACAAAATGAGACTGAGTAAAATTAAAATCTTTTGCGAAAAATCATGTATTTTCAATAACATTTTGAAGTCATTAAAGGTAATCCCTAAAAATGGCCAACTTCCTTTAACGCCCATTGTAGTGTACAAACAGAGAAAGGTCACTCTCAAGAAGTTTCACTGTATATATATTATTCTCTGTTTACTATATATAACTCGTTAACTATTTTAACTATTTCATTCACGAAAATCGTGAAAGTTAGTCTTCCAAAGGCACATTTATGATGAAACTCAGGGACGATTTTGAGCAGAGACTCTAAGATTTTAGAAATAGTTAGGCTGTAGCATTTAAATAATACGGTTTGTCTATTGTTTAATAAGCTTTCTTAGATAAAAGTCATTATGAAAGAAGTGAACGATTTTAATTAAATGATTTATTTCGAATATTATAAATTTTGAAACGGCCAAAAAAAGAAAAAAAAAAACAGGAAAAAAAGAGCTGCTAGTAGTCCAAATGAACAATATTTGATTAGTGTTTGCTAAATTACGCATGCAATTAAAGTAATAATAAAACAGATGTACTTCTTAAAAAAGAAAAAGTATCTAAAGAATGTCTGAAGAACAATCAAGAGATGCAAGAAAATGATTTCGTAAACTATTAAATAATTAAAAAGTGCGTAAATAATTTAACGCCAACTTTTACCTAATTTGTTGAAAGCATGGTTACAAGGAAATGTTAAAAAATATGGAATTTATTTCATTTCATTAAAAAGGGAGCTGTTATCACGTTTCTTCTCAATTGTGATAGTGCAAATTAATAGTTGTTGTCTGAAAATTATGGGACTTGATTTGGTTTATAGGAGTTAAGAGACTAATAACTCAAGTTTTGTTAAATGATAGGAATAAAACACTTGTCTTCCACCTCAATGATAACCATTTAAGATATGTTCCATAATGAATAAGGATGTTTCTATTTATTAATGCTAATGTTCATAATTATTTCAATAATAATAATTAACACATGTTTAATAAAATATCGAGCATTAAGATCAGTATAATGATCTTAACTCTGGATGAATTTACGAATTTCGTATCTCAAAAAATTACTTTTGTTTTAAAGAAAAACTTTTGCGCGTTACGAAAAACATAGTGTAATAATTTCATTTTTAATAACGACGGATGCTTTTTATTTATCAAAAATACTTTTGTCAAAATGAATCATCCTTTTTTGATAAGGGTGTTATTGATAAAGGTTCACAAAACATTAAAGTTTATAATATACAACAAAATATAGTTTTTCTTTATTTATAATTGAGGAAAATGTTAATTTAAAATAAAATGGCTCAGGAGATAGAGCGTTCGCCTTCCAATGAGGTGAACCGGGTTCGAATCTCAATGAAGGCTGGTCGATACGAATTCCGCATCCGGCGTGTATCGATCACAGCGCTGACGTTAAAATATCCTCAGTGGTAGACGGATCATGGGTTAGAGTCCCCTTGCCATGGGAGGTATTCGTGGTTTTCCTCTCCATGTAACGCAAATGTGGCTTAGTTCCATCTAAAAAGTCCTCCACGAAGGAAAAATTTCTCCCAATACTTGATCCAGGATATCCCTTGTCCTCTGGATTGGGTTCAAAATTATATGGTTACGGAGTTGAATATTAGCAACCGTAAACCCGAAAAATTAGGTCAGCTGTTCAACGACCACTATAAAATAAAATAAAATTGCAAATAAAACAGTTTTGTGCACAATATCAGTGAGATTATACAATGTCTGCCAAATAAGAGACTACCTCCGAAAAATGAAGAAATAGTGCTAAAGAAGGAAGAACAATTGCTCGTGCAATATTTATGTGTTGGAATAGAAGTCGATGGTTTCATTAGGATAGAGCCGCTGTCCATACATATGTGTCAACCATGTCTTTTCTTAAAGAGTTCTTTTGGAGTTGACCTGAACTTGTCATTTCCGGACTATTTTCTATGGAGATATTTAGAAAATGTTGGGTACGCAGATTGCCCGACAGCTGACGCCGAACTAGAAGCAAAATTTGAACAAGATATGAAAAATGTTTTCCCCAAAATTTTGATTCATGTCTTCGATAATAGCGTGTTTAGTTTGTCAATTAACAGATTACAAGAATTCAACATAGCTTGTAATTTATGTTCAATAAACATTCCTTGCTTTCTTATATCCATATTTTGCTTTTGCGAATTGGGAAATATAGAAGTTTAAATCGTTTTTAAGTATGTATGTTTTTGAAAGCAAATTTAATTTAATTTTGGATTTGAAATCAAAATTTGATTTTCAAAAGTCTGATAGAAGAGTTATCCTTTACTGCATCACTGTTTGTTTTAGGAGACACCTTACACCTTACTCTCTTGCAATTGGTTACTGCCTGATTAATTCGTAAAAGTTCGGGGCATGATTAATTTATATAATATTAATACTTAAAAAATCAGATATCACATTTTAAAATAATAAATTAAAAAAACGCAAAAAATCTTAATCAAACAAATTAAAAGTATCAGAAAAAAATAACTGAAGAAAAACTAAAAATTTATAGTCAACAAGAAAAGGTTATAAAATATTCGTACTCTTTAAATGACAATTAAAATTCGATTTCATATATTTAAATTTTTTTTGTTCTAGTAAAAACTTATCTTAAATATTTTATAGCACAATGCTTCCATTTGTTTACAATGATTTTAACACGCGCTGCTTTCTCAATATTTTTACATTCTATTTTTTTAAATTCAAAATAGAAAATATGTTTTCTTATTGTTCGGATCAAATGAAGGGTAAGATAAAGGTATCTGCCATCGACATATCGTGATTAATACAACAATGGGTGAGATAAATAGCGTCTTCTTATCGACGCAGAAAAAGTTTTTTTTAAAAATCATTTATCGGCAGCCATTTAAGTCTGCTGCGAGCTTTTATAGATTGCTTTGTAGTATTTTATAAATTTTATGCAGTTGTAAGAATTTTTTTGTAAGCACTGGCTATTAAACGGTTCGAAAAAATGATTTTAACTTTCTGTTTTGTCGCATGCATACTGCCCTTGGCAACATTGGCACTTGACAATGGCTTGGCGAGAACTCCACCGATGGGATGGCTATCGTGGACTCGTTTTGCATGCCAAATTGACTGTGAAAATGATCCAAAAAATTGTATTAGTGAACAACTTATAAAAGATATGGCAAATCGCATGGCTGCCGATGGGTTTAAAGACGTTGGATATGAGTATGTGAATATTGATGATTGTTGGTTAGAAAAGCAAAGAGATGCAAATGGCAAATTAGTCGCTGATAGAAAGAGATTTCCCAGTGGAATAAAAGGTTTGGCTGATTATGTTCATTCAAAAGGATTGAAACTAGGTATTTACCAAGATGTAGGTACTTCGACTTGTGCAGGATATCCTGGAAGCTACGGCCATTTTGATGTCGATGCTGCAACTTTCGCAGAATGGGGAGTGGATATGCTGAAAGTAGACGGTTGCTATGCCGATGCTAAGGAGATGGACGAGACTTACCCACAATATTCTATTGCGATTAATAAAACAGGTCGTCCTATTTTATTTTCTTGTGAATGGCCATTTTATCAAACAGCAAAAGGAATGAAACCAAACTTCACCCAGATCGCCAAGTACTGCAACATTTGGAGAAATTACGACGATGTAAACGACAGTTGGCAGAGTGTGCTATCAATTTTAAACTTTTTCATTAAAAATCAGGACGAACACGCTGCTATTGCTGGTCCAGGCCAATTTAATGATCCTGATATGCTTCTTATTGGAAACTTTGGACTCAGCTATGATGAAGAGGTTGCTCAGCTTATGTTATGGTCAGTTATGGCTAGTCCACTAATAATGTCAAATGATCTTCGGGATATAAGACAGGAATCAAGTGATTTGCTTAAGAATAAAGAAATATTAGCTGTCAACCAAGATCCACTGGGAAAAATGGGAAAACAAGTTTCCAAAAGTGGTAATATAGAAATATGGACAAGGCCAATTACTCCAGTAATTGGAAATGATAAATATTCATATGCAATTGTCTTTTTCTCTCGAAATACTTTAGGCGGGCCAACAAAAGTAACAACAAAACTCAGTGCAATTGGATTAAATTACGAGCAATGCTACACAACATACGATGTATTTGATCCGTCAAAACAAACAAAACTTTGTCCTAATGACTCATTAACTGTTCATGTTAACCCATCAGGAGCTACTATGATTATTGCAAAATGTAACTCCTCATAAAAGGAACAGTGTAAGGCTAAGGAATTTTTTTTTTACCTCTAAGAGCTAGAAATGGATTAGCTTCGAAGGATATCTTAATGATTTTTCTTTCATTTTTGTGTTTCCATATAGATCTATTAAATACTTGTAATATATACACTGTATGCAATTTTCAATGCAACATAAAAACAGAATGGTCTAATAGTTTTCTATTGTTGTCGGTACATTTTTATTAACTTGAAATAAAATGATTGAACTCCCACATTAATTTTCGTATATTTTTGGATGCTATTAGGATAAATTTATTAAATGTCGTAAATGTATCGTTTTACTCTAAAATAATTTTATATCCTTAATTTTAAGATATTTAACTGTAATATTTTTTTCCTATACTCTATTATTAAGCTTTTGATTTTGATTGTTTTATAAATAAGAATTAAAAACTAAAAGGATTTCTTCTTTATTACAATGCAATTTTATGATCTTAAATTAATAAGATAAACTCATTTAAATCGGCGTCTAAATTTTCAATTATTATTTTTTCAACTATTATAAACAGTACGAATATTATTTTGTGGCCCAAATTATTATAAATTATGGTTGAAAATATGCGCTAATGAATTAAAAGATTCGATTATCTTAAGGCAAAATTTGATGCATGTGGAAATTGCTTGCCTGTTTGGTAAACGAAAATATTAAATTACTGCTTTGCATTCTCCGAATTGGTAATAACAATATATAATTAATTTTGAATGTTATTTAGAAAATTATTGCTAAGAAAAATTATTAATGTTCAGTAATTGATCTTATTAGAATCATCAGGGAAATATTTGGTTTTGGGACTTGGGGACACAAGCGTAAGCAAATAGAATTCTTTTTAGTATATATACTTTAAGTGAATAATTTCAAACTTGGCACAAAAAATTATTTCATGCCAAGGAACAGCAATTATTGCAGCGAACAGGGAGCATAGCCTCTTAGTAATATATAATATTAATGTACTAGAGTGCCTTGTGCTTCTTTTCATTATTAAACATTCTAAAGATTTCTGTAAATATTTAAAGATTAGTAATGAGTAGGGAACATGTAAACACAAATTTCGAGTAAAACCATCTTTATTTATATTTTTGTTTGCAGTAAGTAAAATTCTGAAATTAATCATTGTTATTAACGGGTGTTATTTGAAGTATATTCTTTGGAGAAAATTTGAAGACTCTTAGAAAATTTCAAATTAATAATGTGGACTAATAAAAGCATTTGAAAATTCCAAACACTAATAATTTTTTTGTTTGCAAATAAGCTAATTCGAACTCATATTTTGTCTGTTTCGAAGAATGTTTTTAATACTTTAAAATCTCTATGTTATTGTGTTTTGAACTTGAAACAATTTTTACCTTAAATTAAAATGTGTACCCTTGTCCAGTACAGTTTGCACTTAGGGCTATTGGATCCAATTTTCGGGTTTGCGACTACCAATGTTCAACTCCGTAGCCTTGTAATTTTGAACCAATCCAGAAGACAAGGAAACTCCTGGATCAATACCCCCGAGGTATTGATTTGTTATGGGAATATGGGGGACTTTACGACTCGACAGATTTAACGTCCATCAGTCACCATTTACTACACGGTGAGTCTTCGGCCTGCGGGGATCGAACCCACGAACTCTTGGACATGGGCCCAGTGCCCTACCAACCAGGCTATCCGGCCTTGTACCTTCATGTAGGGAAAAGGAGAGTTAGTGTGGCTAGAATGGACATCTTCAATAACTTTTTTATATGTTCGGGAAATGATAATTGTTAGACTGTCCGTCTTTTTTCAAAGGTGTTCAAAATCCAGCTGGATCAATTGAATTTTTATCGCTAATTTTCTTTTATAACTAATATCTATTTAATATAATTTATATGGTTGATAACTTCTTAATATGTTTTATTTAATTTTAATTTATAAGTTATTTTTAATTTTAATTTATAATTTTTTAAAAAACAAAAATTAACAGTATTTGTTTTTTTATTGACAATGCATGGGTTATTTAAAGAAAAATTAGATAATGCAAAAAAGAAATGCAAAATGTTAGTTTGAATTTCAAATTACGCATTTTTCCAAAAAAAAAAAAAAAAAAAAGAGTGCNTCTTATACTCTATTATTAAGTTTTTGATTTTGATTGTTTCATAAATAAGAATTAAAAACTAAAAGGATTTCTTCTTTATTATAATGTAATTTTATGATCTTAACTTAATGAGATAAACTCATTTAAATCGGCGTCTAAATTTTCAATTATTATTTTTTCAATTATTATTTTTTCAACTATTATAAACAGTACGAATATTATTTTGTGGCCCAAATTATAATAAATTATGGTTGGAAATATCCGCTAATGAATTAAGAGATTCGATTATCTTAAGGTAAAATTTGATGCATGTGGAAATTGCTTGCCTGTTTTGTAAACGAAAATATTAAATTACTGCTTTGCATTCTCCGAATCAGTAATAACAATATATAATAAATTTTAAATGTTATTTAAAAAAATATTGCTAAGAAAAATTATTAATGTTCAGTAATTGATCTTATTAGAATCATCAGGAAAATATTTGGTTTTGGGACTAGGGGACACAAGCGTAAGCAAATAGAATTCTTTTTAGTATATATACTTTAAGTGAATAATTTCAAACTTCGCACAAAAAATTATTTTATAACAACAATTATTGCAGCGAACAGGGGGCATAGCCTCTTAGTAATATATAATATTAATGTACTAGAGTATCTAGTGTTTCTTTTAATTATTAAACATTCTAAGGATTTCTGTAAATATTTAAAGATTAGTAATGAGTAGGGAACATGTAAACACAATTTCGAGTAAAACCATCTTTATTTATATTTTTGTTTGTAGTAAGTAAAATTCTGAAATTAATCATTGTTATTAACGGGTGTAATTTGAAGTGTATTCTTTGGAGAAAATTTGAAGACTTTTAGAAAATTTCGAATTAATAATGTGGACTCATAAAAGCATTTGAAAATTCCAAACACTAATAATTTTTTTTTGCTGCAAATAAGCTAATTCGAACTCATATTTTGTCTGTTTAGAAGAATGTTTTTAATTCTTTAAAATCTCTACGTTATCGTGTTTTGAACTTGAAGCATTTTTTACCTTAAATTAAAATGTGTACCCTTGCCCAGTACAGTTTGTACTTAGGCCTATTGGATCCAATTTTTGAGTTTACGGCTACCAATGTTCAACTCCGTAGCCTTGTAATTTTGAACCAATCCAGAAGACAAGGAAACTCCTGGATCAATACCCCCCGAGGTATTAATTTGTTATGGGAAAATGGAGGACTTTACGACTCGACAGATTTATCATGCATCTGTCACCATTTACTACACGGTGAGTCTTCGGCCTGCGGGGATCGAACCCACGAACTCTTGGACATGGCCCCAGTGCCCTACCAACCAGGTTATCCGGCCATGTACCTTCATGTAGGGAAAAGGAGAGTTAGTGTGGCTAGAATGGCCATCTTGAATAACTTTTTTATTTGTTGGGGAAATGATAATTGTTAGGCTGTCTGCCTCTTGTCAAAGATGTTGAAAACCCAACTGTATCAATTGCATTTTTATCGCTAATTTTCTTTTTTAGCTAACTAATATCTATTTAATATAATTGATATGGTTGATAACTTCTTAACATGTTTTATTTAATTTTAGTTTATAAATTATTTTTCTGGAAAAAATTAAATTTTTTAAAAAACAAAAAATAACAGTATTTATTTTTTTATTGACAATGTATGGGTTATTTAAAGAAAAATTAGATAATGCAAAAAAGAAATGCAAAATGTTAGTTTAAATTTCAAATTACATATTTTTCTAAAAAAAGAAAACAAGCATAGTATATTTAAAAAATAAAAAAATCTGTAAAATTTTTGTTTTTAAAATTTTAGTTGTTTTAAAAAATACCTTAAATTAGAGAAAATAATGATTTATAAATTGAATAAAAATATTAAATAATTATTAGTCTTTTAAGAAAAAATAAGAGATAAATTTTTATTTGACCCAGCTGGGATTTTATTTGACCCAGCTGATGGAAAATGAAGAGCCTAACTATTACACCACAAATATATCACTGACTGGGAAGTTTCTGTTAGTCTAATAATAAATAAATTGAACTTTTAATGGGGCATATTTTTTTCGCTAGGAGCAGGTCTGGAGACTAATTTGTACTCTATCCAAGGTTTTCAAACATGCTTTTTAATTTTAGCTTAGCTTTGTTTTAATATGAATTTTCGAGGCGCGTACTTCCCTTGTAAGCCATCCACTTTGTGTGTTTTCCATTTGGATCATTTCCTCAAATCAAAAATGTTTCCGTACTTTCAAATAAATTAAATAAAATAATTATCTTCAAATAAATCGAATTGCTTTCAAAATGTCTTTCTTAGTAAGTGAAATGCTTTATTATTGGTATTTTAATTCTAAATATGTCAATATTTAATCGCCAACAAGGCTTAGATTGAAATTGATTTCATTTTGGCTTTAGATATAACTTTCTGATTTGTTATCAATGAATATTTTATTAGCTATCAAATTCATCCGAAATAGCTTGTCCACATTAGTTTCGTATAAAGGGCTAACGTGGACAAGAACTATATTTTAAAAAAATTATTATGAAAAAACTAAACAACTTCGTAATTCCAGATATAATCCATGATGCAGGTAATTGAGGTAATTGTTTAAAATATTGTTAAAAAATTTTCGTGAGTTAAAAATTATATTGAATATGTTTTTTTTTCGATAAATTCGTAAAAATTTTCATATTATCCCCCTTCTTCTTTACTATTGTTATTCATTGCATCCAGAATCCTTCTCAAAACATTTATCTCGTAGATAGCTAATCTGTTTCATTTGATTTCGTCATAAGTTTGTGAGCTATATATGAGCACAGTTCCATTGATCATTTTTTTCTTTATTTACACTGATTTGTGATACATGTGGTATAAATTGCAAATCTTTTCTGAAAATTCAGAAATTTTAGAAAAATGTTCTATTTTGAAAATGTTTTGAAAATTTCTTTTGAGAAAGTTTTAAAATCATTATTTTTTAGCTAAAATAACGATTTAATTTGACATTTTCATTAAAAATAGCACTTATACTGTAAGTAAAAGTAGGTATTACAACACAGAAGGTAGGCACAAAAACAAAAGTTTAGCCACATTACATTTGTTACTTGTAATGGAAGTAAAAATATTGTTATACATACCCAAAACTACTACATAAAGGTACGAGTACATTTTGATATTATAACCTATAAAGTTAAATGAGGTTTAATATAACAAAATAAAAATAATATTTTTAGAAACCAGGTTTTTGTAGAGGAGAATAATAATTAAAAAACAAAAATTTGAAAAACGAAAAATGTGGGGTGCATGAAATACATAACAGTAACAGTATCTGTGCTCATGAGAATATGTGTATGCATATCTGTAATTGTATCTGAATTTGGATGTGCATGTGGTTGTGCATGTGTATGAGTAAGAAAATGTATACATGTATGTGTATATGTACTGTTATGTATTTCATGCTCCCCACGTTTTTCGTTTTTCAAATTTTTGTTTTTTAATTATTATTCTCCTCTACAAAAACGTGGTTTTGAAAAATATTATTTTTATTTCCATTTTTCTTTGTACTCACTTCCAAAATCTCAATTTTTTCACTCCCTGTACACAAAACTTTTCAATTGACATGTGACACTAATTTGAAATAATCGAATCGACAACAAAAGACAATCGCGAAAATATTAATTTTTCTTTAATTTTAACTTTATTTTACTTCGTATGTCTTTTTTCTCTTCATTTTCATGCATGGTCATCCAATTCTGAACTATGGTGCCAAATTTGAAGTCTGTAGATAGTCGGAAAGTTAGTTTAAAATCGATTACAAAATTCCACCCGAACAGACGTACACGAAGGCAAGTTGTTATAAGCGTGGTAAAATAAAAATGCTAAAAGAAGAAATATAATACAAAACTAGAAAACTTATCTATGAAAATAATAAATGAGGTTTAAGTTGTAAATTGAATTACAATTCGCATGTTTAATATTTAATAGTGAATTCACAGCTGAAAAAAATTATAACTTACTTCTAGTTGAAAAAAAAAACTATTTTTATTGCCTCCGGATCTAAAACTAATCAGAAAATAATTGAAAGTTTTAAGATGGGCTTTGCAGGAAATTGTTTTTATCTGGAGATAAAATAAACTCAAATTTAATCATTCATTCTGATATCTATGCTCGAAGTTTAAGAGGAAAAAAAATCTATTTGTTCATTTGATAAATTATTATTTGCTATTTTTTTAAATTTTTTTTTCTCCTTTAGACAGGAACTGTTAATTTATCAGGTTTATATGCTTGATTTCATTTTTTTTATGAACACATGAAATAAATGTTATGGGTTATGAATATAATAAAAATAAAATATCGCAAATGAAATTAGTTTGATAATTAAGTAATTCTTTTATCAGTAGTCCTTAGTATTTTATCACCGTAAGAAATTTTTTTTTTGCTATTTAAAAGAAATATATATTTTATTTATACATTTTTAAATCCTAACTATAATTTAGATATTCGCAAAAAATCTGTTTTTGTTTCTTGTTCTTGTAAGAAAAAATTTATTTCATGAGAAAAATAACCAATCGTGTTAAGAATTGTTCTGTAATAATTAATTTTCTTACAAAAATTTATTTTTCTTTAACTTTAATATTAATTCTTCTGCTTTAAAACTTTTATCTTTTGTCAAGATTTTATGTTTAGAAATTCCTGAAATGTATAAATGTTGAAGAGTAAGATCTAATTTTATTACTACTCTGATAAAAATATCTCGGAAAAAATGCTTAAATTGTAATTAATGTAAATGTTTTTTTTTATTTACTTCCAATGAGCTGCACAAGTGCGCACACATGAGCAGACCTAGTGCGTTTTCCAGAAGTGGTATCCACTCTTTCAGGACCACCACAATGGTTGAGATACTGCTGGCCATGTTAATTTGGACGTCTAGTTTCTATTACACTAGATGGCAGCACCGAGACTCTTATTTGGATGCTAAAGTGCCCCAGGAATTTTAATTTTGTCGGAAATGCCAAAAGCCAATAAGGCACTCCAGGGATCTTTTACATGCCGCATAATCATACGACATGGCCGCTGAAGATTTTCTGCATCCCGAAAATTCGGTGTCTGAGCCGGGCATAGAACCCGCAGACTTGGGCTCAGAAGGCCGACGACAAACCAACTATGCCACCCAGCCACCGTAATTTAAATCTCATTTTACAATATTCAACCAAAACAGTCAAATAATCACAAAAATGGTATTCGAACTATTAATTACGACAAAAATAGTTTATGACTGCTTTCGCCTAATACGATTAAATAGTAAGAATTTAACCCGCGCCAATCAGGCCTATATTATGAAGCCACTTAGTTCCCTGGAGCTGTATACATACTATAGCCGAGAGGGTTAGTCTATCAATCTCATGGCCAGCTGAATGGCAGCTCGAATCTCAGCGGTGTTGACTCTACTATATTTCTTCCATTCCTTCAACACACGATGAGTTTCTAGTGTACCGCAATCCCGAATTCAGTAATTAAATCAGTAACATTGAATCAGTAACCCCGGAGTCGTGGTGGCTGATGGGATAGAGCACTTACCGTCCAATGAGGTGACCAGGGATGGAATCAAAGAGATGGCTGTCGATACAATTACGACCACAGTGCTGACGTGAAATATCCTAAATCGTAGACTGATCATGGGTTAGAGTCCCCGTCAGACTAACCGTGGCAGTTTTTATGGCTTTTCTCTCCATGTAATGTGTTTTAGTTCTATCAAAAGGTCCTGAATGAAGGCAAATTTCTCTCAATACTTGATCCAGGAGTTCTTTTGTCTTCTGGATCGGGTTCAAAATTACAAGAAAACGACGTTGAACATTGGTAGTTGTTGACTCAAAATTGGGTAGGCTGTTCAACGACGCATATAAAATAAAATAAGTAAACCTGGACTAGTAGAATACGAAATTTTCATTCACGCATAGATTGAAGCACCGCCGAGTTGCTTAACACAAAAAGTCTAGTGCTTCTTGTGAAAGAGCAAATAAAATAATTGAGTTACATTACACTGTTCATTTGACCAAGCATGACTCAAACACAACTTATATTCATTACCTATAGAAAAGTCTAACATAGCTTAATTCCAATGTCCAGTTAAATTTCATTTTTTAAAGCAGTGAAATAAAAAAGGTTTCCTTGAACATTCATTTGAAAGGTTCATTTTTGAAACAGTGAAGTACAAAAGGTTTCCTTGAACATTTATTTGAAAGGTTCATTTTTAAAACAGTGAAATAAAAAAGGTTTCCTTGAACATTCATTTGAAAGGTTCATTTTTGAAACAGTGAAATAACAAAGGTTTCCTTGAACATTCATTTGAAAGGTTCATTTTTGAAACAGTGAAATAACAAAGGTTTCCCTGAACATTCACTTGAAATGTTCATTTTTGAAACAGAGAAATAAAAAAAGTTTCCTTGAACATTCATTTGAAAGGTTCATTTTTGAAACAGTGAAATAAAAAAGGTTTCCTTGAACATTCACTTGAAAGGTTCATTTGAACTCATTAAAAAAAGTTTCCTCGAAATAGATCAAAAATATATCAAAATAGCTCTGATGCTATCAAAAGCTGAATTTGAAACCCCATGTATTCAAAGCGGAAACAGCATTCATTAATTTTTAAGCATAATGCATTGTTATGTGGTTAGGTGGTGGAAGAAATGTGTGAGAGATACTCGTGGGCTGTCGTCGACAGAATGCAAACCAAGAATCTCTGGGTTCGCAGTGTCAGATGCTCTCTAACCCATATTAAAATAATTTAGTTAAAAGAGAGTTAGGAAGCTTATATATTAACTACCTCAATCGCACATGCAATTTTGAAAATATTTTCCCAATAGCTTAATAAGAAGACTGTTCATTTTAATTTCACTTTTTGCCTATTTCGCTAGATCTTAAGAACTTTTAAGCGAAACGAATACATAAAACTTCCTGAGGCCATGATAGCCTGGTCGGTAGGGCGCTGGGCCCATGTCCAAGAGCTCGAAGGTTCGAGCCCAGCCTGCCGAAGAGTCCCTGTGTAGTTGGTGACTGATGCACGTTAAAATTGTGTCTATTCGAAAAGTCCTCCACGGTCCCATAACAAATCAATACCTCTGGGGGTACTGGATTGGAGATCGATCGTTCTTTGATTCAGGTCAAAATTACGATCTGTGGATGAATGAATGGATGTATGAATGGGTCCACCTTATAAACAGGTGTGACGTATGGTGTGGCACAAGTCGAATTCTTGGTCATAGATGGCGCCACTAAAAAACAAGAATCGCACACTCTGCCTTAAATTTGCTCGGTTTCACCAAGCAGGCTTGCCCCTGTGGCAAGTGGCATTAGAACCAACCAAAACTTCCTAACTCTCCTTAAACTGGATTGTACAACTAGAGTTGTATACAGCATCTTACTAAGAAATCGGTGGTCCGTGGTTTGAATCCCACTGGCAACCGACAAATATCTCTCTCAAATATTTGTCTCTCCATATTAATTTTGAGACTGTGTATTTATTTAAGTAAGTATATGCCGTTTCACATTTAAATGTATGGGTTTTTCAATTTTTATTTGTGTTGGAGCTATTTGGACACATTTTTCCTCAAGTTTGAGAAATCCCTTTTTACAGTGATTGGTTACGAAACCGTGTCTACGAGATTTTAACCAAACCAGTTGTAAACGATTTCAAATCTGTGAAGGCAAAATATGTTCATAACCGTAAACTTTAGTATCGATTGGATGGTAAGACTGCTGCCGGTTATTTCACTGTAATTTTATATTAAGAATTCTTAAAGTGTAGATGACTTTGATGCGCATCAGCTTGTCTCGATAGTGACTTTTCAGACTACGATAGTGCTTTTGTTTTTTCTTTGTTCTGTTTGTAACAAGTAGAAATTTAAATTCTCATTTTGGCGAGGTGATTACCTTATATATGCCTTGCATCTACATACATATGTTAAATTACTTACAGATGACTGCAATAAAAAACAATTTCGAGCAAAAAGTTTAAAAATTTTGCCTTAAAAATGGTTAAAGCTTGTCAATTTATTCTAATATAATGAAAGCAAAAAAAAAAAAAAAAGACTGATGTGCGAAAATTTAATTCAAAATCGTAAAAAAAAATTTATATTAAACTTTTGGCCTTTTTTTTTAATTTCAGTAATTTGTTTCGATAACTAAATAATCCACTTAATGAAATTTATTTTTCGTATAGTCTTATGTAGACATTTTTTAGGTAGAAATTTTAATTAAACAGCACGAGATGTGAAGTTATTATAATCCATTTAAATTATTATTTTGAAATCAATTTTGTTGAATAGTATACATATCGAAATAACATTAATTATAATGTATTCAAATTTAGCGAGTTTTTCCGATTTTCCTTTCTGCTTAAAACCATTATTTAAATTTTCATTGCAATTTTAACTAATTTTTTTCTCTAATATTTACAGAAAAAAACAAATGCATTCTATTATTTATTGTATTCTTTATTAATATATTTTAATATTCCATATAAAAGCTATGAATTTATTCTAGAAAATAAACATAATATTCTTAATATTACTGCATTTTAAAATAGCAACGTGATCAAAAATGAATTAAGTGCATTAAAGACTAGATTTTACAACTGTTTACTTTCCATGCAAGAAAATAAATTCAATAATTTATTTCGTTAATTTTGAAAAAATCGTTTCGAATCACGTTTGCTTTTATTTTTTGAACTTGTCTGTTAATTTATAAAAAAAAGTTAATGGAAATTTATATTGATTTGAAAAAGCTTGAGTATATTTAAGTCACGTTATCTGTTGCTTATTTAAAATAAAGGAGAAACATGTGACCTTTAAGCTTTTAAATTATACAGGCTTAATAAACTTCATATTTAAATTCACACATGATTTTTGTAATTTTGATATCTTATATTTATAATTTTTTATGATTTACAGTGTTAAGATATATCTCTTCACAAATTTAGATAAAAGATAAAAGGGATTTAAATAAATCATTTTTATAATTGAAAATAATGTCCTAAAAATAAAGTATGAACTTGTAGAA
Source organism: Parasteatoda tepidariorum (assembly GCF_043381705.1). Lineage (NCBI taxonomy): Eukaryota > Metazoa > Arthropoda > Arachnida > Araneae > Theridiidae > Parasteatoda > Parasteatoda tepidariorum. The sequence goes on along the minus strand of NC_092207.1, from coordinate 49,002,489 downwards.
GCTATATATTTTAAAACTGTGTATAAAAATACTTTTAGAAAAATACTCGAAGGAAATATTTATTACTAAAAAGTTAAATCTTTTATTAAATGATTTTTTAAAAAAGAATTTGCTTTATTATAAACTATTCGTATGCCTGTTCTTCGCACGGAGTGAAAAACAGTAAATCATCAATAAATCTGTGTTAGTCAACACGACGGAATCACATGACGACGAGACATATACCGACACAAATAATAAAGATAAAACAGTTTTAATTTTTAAAATGATTTTTTCCCTTTCAGGTGGATTTATGTTATTAGATTGAGTAAAAAATATTGTTAAAAGTTCATCTCATCAAAATAAAGACTATGTTCAGTATCATTTGGTCTAAGCTATTGCTCGAAGTCAAAATCGAGGTGATTGTCAAAATTACCATAATCAACAATTAAATCCCATATTTAATCATTTCGGTGGTCCGTGGAAACTAATTTTTGCAGTATCCTTTTCAGATGTACTGGTGCCAATAATACTATATTTAGTTCGAAGTAAAAACATCAGCTAATACAGTACTTGCGCTTAAGCTGCGTGTTAAAATTATCTATTAAAATTTTTTTTCTTTGATAATTTATATAATTTTTCAATGTGCTAATCCATTTCGTGCAAATCCGTGGCTAAAATTATTTGCAAAAC
>NC_092207.1:48998092-49001039 GCF_043381705.1 Parasteatoda tepidariorum | reverse complement strand
GTTTATTAAATATATCCTATATATATATATATGCATAATAAAGACAAAAAGACAAGAGGGATTAACGAAGAAAAATAATAATCGTAATAATAAGTTTATTTACTGCGAATAAGCTGCAAATACATAGAACTCTTAAAATAACTTAAAAAATATGGAGAAAACATGAAAAAAATAAAATATTTAAAAATGAAAAAGCCTGAAAATAAAATAAGAAAAAGATATAATCTCGTCCTCATCTCACATGGTTATATCCGTACAAAACAGTGCTTTCTAATATTTTACTAATATAGCCAAAGCAAAATATATCAATACAATAGTGTGTGGAGCACTAAAAAATCAAACGAGAAAGGAACTAATCAAGCAAATAATGCAAAATAAAACAAATCAAGCAGAAATAGAATTTTTATTCTGTAATTTCTTCAAAATTTAAAAAAAAAATTAATAATTTCTTCTTTTCCTCCCTTAAAAAATCGAAACATTGTTTCCCTGTTTTCTCTATTTTTTTAAAACTTAATATATGAGTTCTATGTATTAGCAGCATATGCATAGTAAATAGAACTTATTATTATTTTTCTTAATTTCTTTCGTTAATCTCTTTCCTCTTATCCCTTTTGCCTATATATTTTGCCTTTTATATATAAATATATAGATATATATTTCGTATCTAAGTATAGAAAATATACATATGTTATATTGTATATATGATTATTTCTTTAAAAAGGAGTATTACGCCAAATAACAAGATGTAAAGAATAAGAGGAAGAAAAAAAGAAACTTCCAGGTTGAATTTAATCCTTCTGCTGACGTCATCTGAAATATGCCACCTACTCATTTTTACTGAATTTTATCTTTCCAATATTTTGTCTAGGATAAAATATAAATTTGACAGAAAAAAACATTTTTTGCCTCTGAAAAGTCTTAAAAAGTATTTTACTTTCACTAAAGGAAAAACGTTGCACCGAAACTGCAGAATGCACAGAAGAAAGAAAAGAAAAAAGCCAGAAACTGTTGAATAGGTTTTCTTTTTTCGTTCGACGAGTTTTGAAACACTAAAAATGACCGTTTGTTTTTAGTATCTGAAATGAAATCTGCAATCAGAAACGTGTCTCGGAAAAATACTTTGAATATTTTTTTGCAATATTTCACAATATTAGAAGAGTTTTAAAACCAAGGAAATCGATTGAGTTTTACCTCGGGTAAAGTATTTGAATTGTCTAGGATAAAGTGAGCCAGAATTTAATTATTGCAAGCATGCATGAAAATTTCAAAGAGTCTCGAAAATATTATATTAATTTAACATAAAATTTTTCATTCTTAAATAACCATGAATGAAATGATTGGTATTTCATGTTTGTAGATTTACTTTATTCAGTATTATTAAAATTATTATAAATGTATTTAGAAATATACATATATTTTTATGAATTGAGGAACAATATGGATGATTTTAATAGCGTATGTACAGTGTGCAAAAACAAAATAAACTGGCAATCTTGAATAACTTGGGATCTAATGATTAGATTTTCTAGGACTCAATCGCAATGGTTTGAGGGAGTGCCCTCAAATATGCTAATTAATTAATGCAGACGATATTTTTAAGTCCAAAATCAGACTCAAAAACGTACTTTCTTTGAATAAACATACCTTCGTTTTGACTGATTTGAGTTTTGGACGTTAAAAATATCAAAGGTAAGAGCAGTCTGGAAAATATGGTCCCTATAGTCTGATCAGGAGAGCTGTCCAAAGTATGAACACTTGAATCTTAATTTTACTTTTTGCATTTTTCATAATATCTGGGGAACTTTTTAAGTGATTTGAAAAATATTTGTACACAATTATAAAATTGGTTTGTAAAAACAAAGTCCATGCGAAACATTTTAAAGAATGCAATTTTAATTGGCAAAATAAAAAATTCGAATGAATTCAGTCGAATAGTTTCTGATGATTCAACATTAATGAGTTTTATAATTGTATGCAAAATTTTTCAAATCACTTAAAAATTTCTCGAGATATGCCGAAATACGCAAAAATTAAAATTAACATTTAGAGAACCGAACTTTTGGCCAATCTTGAGACCAAACTATTAGAACTAGATCTCCCAGATTGTGGCAACTACCTATATATTGGGAGTCAGTATTTGAATCCATTGAAAAAAAGGTATGTTTACTCTGAGAAAGAAAGTTTTTCTGTCTGATTTCGTCTGCACAAATTAATAAGCATATCTGAGATCACCCCTTCGAATCAGTAAGGTTGAGTACTAGAATGTGAAGATCCGATTATTAAATCAAAAGTTATTCAATATGGTCATATGATATATATAGATATATATATAAGTTCAAAAAGAAGAATAAAACAAAGAAAAATTATAGACATATGAAAAAAAAGGGGGGGGGAATAATAAGTAAAAAATAACAAACAACAGTTTATATAATATATAAATAAAAAAAGAAAAAAAAAAGAAAGGATGAAATTTTATTTAATAAACCGGAAAAATAAAACCGGGAAAAAAAAGGATATAATCTTTTCTTCAGCCCACACGATTATATTCGCAAAACAGAGTGCTTTCTAATATTGTATCATTAAAGCTAAAGCAAAATATATTAATACAATAGTGTGAGGAGCACTCAAAATTTTTTTTTATAAAAATAACAACAAATAAAATAGATCACAAAAAGTAAAAATAAGTAACATGTAAAAACAGAAAATAAAATAAAAGAAAAATACATTAAAAAGGGGACTATAAAGCGAGTAGCAAAATCAGATCAACTTACATGGATAGAAAATTTTTCAAGAATTATTTAAAAATGTTCTCGCAGAAAGATTGCCAGATTACAAAATATGAAAACAAAAGCGCAAATTGAGTGTAACAAGATGGTTTTAAAGTGTCGTTCTTACTGCACTGCTGAAGTGATTTGTTATTCTGAGCTTTGATTTGTTAGTTACCAAG
>NC_092207.1:48947566-48997779 GCF_043381705.1 Parasteatoda tepidariorum | reverse complement strand
GTTAAAATATATATATATATATATATATTTCATTACCATAAAGTGAGTGTAATACATCATGTGATTTAAACACGCCATCGTCTCGAAAGCTGTTTTAGAAGGCATCAAAATATATTTCCAGTTCTTTAGAAGTCAAATCTTTTTTTCCTTTTTTTATTTACAACAGCCTTTATTCGCATTTACAGAATGACTGGATGCGTGAAAGAAAAGCGAGAATTTTCTAATTTCATCTTCCTTTTTTTTGAAATTCCATGAATATTAGAACATGTCAGGTTCAGTCGTGAATCTAATCAATTCAGGATCCCCATGCATGAGAAGGGGGATTATTAAGGATCGCTCGCCACCTTTTCCAACTGATCACATTTCATACGATCTCGTCATGATAGTGTGTGGGTGCTGAAATCACCTAATACCATTCTCTAACACACTTGAATCCTTCAACACGGAAAGATATTTGAATACATTAATATTTTATCCCGAATGTATGCTTACACCGTTTCGCTTTTAAGGAATTGGGAGCAGTTTTTTTTTCTCCTGCAAAATTGGGTTCAATGAAATGAAAAAGAAAATTAAATCTTGGAGACGTGAATTTACTTGACAATACATTTAATGAACTCTGATGATAGGTTTTTATTAAACAGATGCATTTTTGAATAAATAGTATTAAGTGTACAAGGTGTTTTGCATAGACCACGCTTAATATATATGTAATTTGTGTGGTGATGAAATCACCTAATACCATTCTCTAACATGCTTGAATCATTCAACAAGAAAAGATATTTGAATACATTAATATTTTATCCCGGATATATGCTTACACTGTTTCAATTTTTAAGAATATTGAGCAGTTTTTCCCTGCAACATTGTATTCAAGGAAATGGTGAGGTAAATTAAATCGTGAAGATGTACATTAATTTGACAGTTTATTTAAAAACGCTGATAAGATTTCTCCTTTAAATTTTTTACAAGTATATTACAAGGTATACAGTAATCACCGGACTTAATATATATTTTTGGAATCCTTGTCAAAAAGGAAATGTGCAAATCTAAATAAGAAATGTAGATTTGCAAACTTCCTGATTTGAAAACTGAGATGATAGAAAAAGAAGCCAACTATCTCAAATTATTTCTGAGAAATCCAAGACTAAAAAATATAAAAACACGTTTAGTTGCTTGGAGAAACAGGCAGAAGTTGAAAAGTAAATCTTGGAAATACCTTCAAGTTTCATCAGGTAATCCAATTGTTTTGCATGTTTTTATCTCGCCTTCCTCTCTAGTGATTCGGCAGATTCCAAAAAGAGTGTTTTTGCATTTTCTTTGAGGGAACATACACTTATGTGCATAAGATTTCCTCATATTAAAAAATTCTAACGTTGTTTATAATATGTTCTTATTTCGGAACACTCTATTATTATTTAAATGGCAATAACTTTTTCCTCAACACAATAGAGTTCAAAGAATTGATGCGCAGAAATAAATACTGAAAGAATTATATTTGTAAAAATTAGTTCTCTTTATTAAAAACATTGCGAAAAATAGCATGGTTGAAACTACCAGAAAATGGTAAAATTTACTATGTTTCCGTCTTTTTGGGAACATCATAACAATTTTGGGAACACAAGTTTGCTAATTTTTATCGATGCGCTTTTGTAAAATAAAAAAAAACAGGCAATATGGTTTCAATACCATGCTGTTAGGTTGTATATGTGGTAAAGTTTGGTAATTATATCATGATACCTTAGCATAAATTCAATTAAATTTATTTTTCAGTTTTGTTTTTTAAACTAAATGTACGGTAATAGAACTATCATTTTGAAAAAAGAATTATAAACAGAATTACCGGTAAACCGTTACACACCAACAGAAAAATAACCAAATAATTGGTTTAAATACCGTACATTTCGGTTTTATTAACCAGAATTGTTTCTTTTTATCAGGAATGTCATTACTATACATCACGTTAATTTTACCAGATTTTTTTTTTCCGTTTAGGAAGATATTTATTTTTCTTTGTGAATAAAAAAAAATTTCAGTGTTTTTTTCTCTCCCTAAGTAGGCAGCAAATGGCGTTCTTTGACATGTGCGGTTACTGGAGATCGGGTCTGAAGGCCTGGTTTCTTAGGACAGGACGCCGTCAGCTGGAAATCGGCGCTTACCTCTGATTGGTCCATTTGTGAGTTTGATAGTATACGTCATCGAACGCTCATCTTGAACTACAATTGCCGTCCAACTCAACTGCAGTTGGATTACAACGTGACGTTAACCACAGAAGCAATGGCGGACAACATCCAACAGCACATTGAAATCAGCCAAGATTTTGNATATATATATATATATATATATATATATATATATATATATATATATATATATATATATATATATATATATATATATATATATATATATATATATATATATATATATATATATATATATATATATATATATATATATATATATATATATATATATATATATATATATATATATATATATATATATATATATATATATATATATATATATATATATATATATATATATATATATATATATATATATATATATATATATATATATATATATATATATATATATATATATATATATATATATATATATATATATATATATATATATATATATATATATATATATATATATATATATATATATATATATATATATATATATATATATATATATATATATATATATATATATATATATATATATATATATATATATATATATATATATATATATATATATATATATATATATATATATATATATATATATATATATATATATATATATATATATATATATATATATATATATATATATATATATATATATATATATATATATATATATATATATATATATATATATATATATATATATATATATATATATATATATATATATATATATATATATATATATATATATATATATATATATATATATATATATATATATATATATATATATATATATATATATATATATATATATATATATATATATATATATATATATATATATATATATATATATATATATATATATATATATATATATATATATATATATATATATATATATATATATATATATATATATATATATATATATATATATATATATATATATATATATATATATATATATATATATATATATATATATATATATATATATATATATATATATATATATATATATATATATATATATATATATATATATATATATATATATATATATATATATATATATATATATATATATATATATATATATATATATATATATATATATATATATATATATATATATATATATATATATATATATATATATATATATATATATATATATATATATATATATATATATATATATATATATATATATATATATATATATATATATATATATATATATATATATATATATATATATATATATATATATATATATATATATATATATATATATATATATATATATATATATATATATATATATATATATATATATATATATATATATATATATATATATATATATATATATATATATATATATATATATATATATATATATATATATATATATATATATATATATATATATATATATATATATATATATATATATATATATATATATATATATATATATATATATATATATATATATATATATATATATATATATATATATATATATATATATATATATATATATATATATATATATATATATATATATATATATATATATATATATATATATATATATATATATATATATATATATATATATATATATATATATATATATATATATATATATATATATATATATATATATATATATATATATATATATATATATATATATATATATATATATATATATATATATATATATAAATATTTATGAATAATCAGCCATATAAAGTTATGTAAATCAGATAGTTTATTCATAAACGCAATCACTATATGAATAGAAAATTCCACAGACAATTTAGCGAGCATTGCATTGAAATAGTTTTGGTAGTTTATTAAGTATGGAAATGTATTAATATAAACGCTAAATTTAAGTCATTAATTTAGTTTTTCTATTCACGCTTTCGATTGAAATAAGTATTTTTTTTTCAGGAAACTTTGATGATGATAAATTCTCAAAAAGTTTTCTAGTTAGTTTAATAAAAGCAAGATTTTTATTTATTCCTAAGCAGATCTGAATTCAATTAAATCCTTGTTAGTCTTTATTACTTTAGATGCCAATTAAATTATATAAAGAGATAATTTAATAGCGGGAGATATCTATAAAATGCATTCAAAAATAAACTTCTGAAAAAGAAATTAAAGGTTTAATTCTCCCTGAATTCCAAAGTTGAATTTTATGTTTTTATAATTTATTAGAATAGAACAGGGGCAAAGCATCAACTTTTGGAGCAGATGTCTTCGGTATAAAAAAAAATTGGAATAAAATATATGCGTTTTATTAATTTGTATTAGTCCTAATTTAGAACAGCTTAGTATGAGAGAATTCATCATTTTTAATATAAATACATTTTTATTTACATAACTATAATAAACACTGTTATAAGTTTTGAAGAGCAATGAACCATTGTTATTGCGTCAATTTGAATCTTATATTTGTACAGTGAGCAAAATATAAAACGGTCCACATTGAATAACTTTTGATCCAAATGATCTTCCCTTTCTAGGACTCAATCTTAATTTTTTGAGAGGGTAACTTCAAGCATGATAATTAATAATGCAGAAGAGATTTTAAGTTATGAAATCAGACTCAAAATCATAGTTTCTCTGAACAAACATATCTTTTCGTCTAAGAATGTAGATTTTTGACTCCCAAAATATAGAGGATAGCAGCAGTCTGGGAAATATGGACAAAATAGTTCGGTCATTAGAGCGGTCCAAAGTTTGGACCCTTTAATGTAAATTTTTCTTTTTGCATATTTCGTCATATCTCGAAAAATGCATAAGAAAATTAAAATGTTTTGCATGCAATTATAAAATTTGCTTAGTAGGAGATAATTCCGCCAAAAAATATATAACTTTTAGCACATGTGTTTCATTTTTTATTATTTAATTTAGTAACAGTAAAAAAATTGGAATTGTCAGTTATACAATATTTCACATCATTTTAAAGAAACGTTTTTTATATGGCATAATACAAAGTTCGAGCAAAATCGATCGAATAGTTCTTCAGAAATTGAGTTTTAAAAATGCGATTTGAAATTTGATTTTTCGCTAACAATTCAACTGATTTCATTCATATTTTGTATTTTGCCATTTAAAATTGTATTCTTTAAAATGAACTAAAAAAATGTATACCTTACAATTTAAAAGTTTTTCGAATATTATTAAATATAGTATGAATTATATTATTACGAAGTAAAATAATAGGAAATTATAAATGTTTAATTAAATTTATTATTTGTATTGAATTCTATTTGGATAAATGAAATTTAAAATTGTGTGCAAAAATTTTTCAATAAAAAACAATAAAAAAGTACTCGAAATATGGCGAAGTATGCAAAAAATAAAACTAACATTTGCACCAAATTTAGGATCGCTCTCCTGACCAAATTATTAGGATCATGTTTCCCAGATGGCTACCCCGAAATATTAGAGTTTAGAAATCCGAATCCGTTGGAAAAAAGATATGTTAAATTAGAGAAAGTACGTTTTTGAGTCTGATTTCGCAACTTAAAATATCGTCTGCACTAATTAAATAACATATTCGAGATTAACCCCTTAAACCTTTAAGATTGAGTCTTAGAACGCGAATATCCAATCATCAGACCAAAAGTTATTCAGGTTGGAGCTATTTTATTTTGTGCATAGTAAAAATGAAGCAATCTTAAACTTTATTTTACTACTGGGACAATTTCAGCGGGGAATTGATTCAATTTATCTCATTGTTAAGGTTGCAGCAAATTCAAATGATATTACAGTTCAAGATTGAAGTAAATTTTTTAAGGAAAATAGCTAAAATTAATTAAAATAAGTAATTGTTTGTCTTCAATTGTTTTATTTCAATAAAACAATTTATTTTGAATAAAAATGAAGACAAACAACTCAAATACGATATCTCTTATTTATTTTTAATTTTCCTTTGTCGCTATCTCGAAAATATAGCCCTAATAGTTTAGGATTGGGAGCGTAATTTTGGGCCCTTTAGTTCTAATTTCTATTTTCATATTATTTCACTCTCTGAGAACAAGAAATTTTACTTCTTACAAAAGTATTGTTTCCATGTATGCTTCGACTCTTGCCTCCTATTTCAAATTTCCAAGTGCGTATACTTTTTCAATTTTTAGAATTACACTCAAAGACCGTATTAAAACTTAGTTTAAAATCAAAATATCATAAAATAATACATTTTAAAAACTTATTTTCAATTTTGGAAATAAAGAAATGTCAAATAAATCTGAATCTAATTTCGTAAGAGGATTCAAAGCATAGACGTTATTATTTATTTCTAATTTCAAAAGCAAAGAACTTGTTGTAGGTTTGGTATGTAAGACAATATTCGTGAACAATTAGGTGAATTACTATCTTTAAATGCTTTAAAATACTTTATTTGCAACAATATGGTTTAAGCGCGTAATGCAAAGTCTTACGATGGAAATTATAAATCTTGAAAATATTTACCATATATCATTTACATTCTAACCAGCAACAAATTGATTGGAATAATTTTGGAATTTCATTTCACTGTTTGCTTTTTACCGATAAATTCTTACATAATAATAGATTATTTGTTTACATGAGAAATAGAAAATGGCATTTATTCACAACTTATATTTCTTATATTCTTATATTATATATATACTTCTATTATATTCTTACTTTATATTCACAGCTTTCTAAAACTAGTAAATTTTTAACTCATTATTTTTTTGTTCTTTATTTACTAATCAGGTTTCTAATTAAAAAATCTAACCCTAAAATGAAAATGTTCTCTCTGAAATCATGGTTAATTAAGGCTTACGGGAAAATTAAATTCGATTAGAATGTGCACAACAAAATTAATTACAATTTGACTGATACAAAATAAATTTCTCACACCAGTTTCAAGCAATGAGGAAAAAAAAGAAAAACAAATTCATTATTAATAAAGATCACAATACGTATTATTTTGATTATGGATAATTCTTTTTCTTTTTCTTTACATTGTTTCTTTTTGATAATTTTTATTTTGCCTTTGTTGAATTATGTGGTTTTGAGGCTTAAAACAAAACTCTTTGTCACCTACAATTTAAAGAAATTTAGAGAGTTAGCTTAGAGAAGTTAGATTAGAAAAAAAGGGCTGAAATTTTGTCTTTACATTATATTGGACTTAAGACAATGTCTCAAAGCTAACTCATGCTAGAAAATAAATTACTTAATTCTTTTTAACAAGTATAATGGGAAAAATTGCAAGCATCTCGCAGAAAATTAGATTTACTCGAAAAAATGCTTTGCAAAAATATATTTTTCAAATTGTTGTTTCATATGTTTCATAATAATTGTTTCATATATATATATATATATATATATATATNTTTTATTTTAAATTCTTAAAATACTTTAATCTTACCCCAAAGTTTTAATTGCTTATTGCTATTCTTTTTTCCGATAAAGGTTCCAGACATTTTTTTTTATTTAAATGGGAGATAGTAGACAGAAAAGAATACATTTTATCTGTTCGGGCTATTTTAATCTTCTTATCATAAATTTAAAAGATCGACGCTACAGTTTTTAAATCGATATATATATATATATATATATATCGATAAAAAAGTATTCCTACAAAATAATCAGAACATAAAATAATGTACTTGATAGTTAAATGATTTGCTGCTAAAAAGAGATTTTAGAATACCGCTGAAAGCGCTTAAAAGGTAAGAAATAGTATTTTCCAAATAGTTTTGAAAAGGGCATTTTTGTGGAAAAAATGACTGTTTGCATGTAGATCAAAAGATGTTACTGTGGAATTTGTGGAACCAGTATTAAGAGACGAGGAAAGAGTTTGATATAGAAATGTCACTTTCTAAATATATAATGTCATTTCTAATTATATAATGTCATATTCTGAATATATATACTTTTAAAAGTAATAGTGCTATCGTTATACTTTTTGTGTTTTTTTTTATCTTACAACTGTTTTTTATTTTGCAAATCACTCCTATCTAAAGACATATCGTCCTTTTAAAGTAAAAGAAAATACAATTTTATTTCGTTACAAAATGAAATATCTAACTTTCAAGCTTCTAAACATAGAATTAGCTAATTTTTGTGACGAATTCTGCCAATTTAAAAATACTTTTTTGTCAATTTAGTTATTTATGTTTTACATTTTTTATTTGATTATTTAAGCAAATTTTTAAGCTACCAACTGACGTATTACCGAAAATTTCCTAGGGACTTTTAAGTTTTTATTATTATAATATGTAATACTAAATAAAAACAATAATTAAAACAACAGCAATTGTATTTTTGTTGATCAAGTTTTCTGGGTTAATTAATTTATTTATTTTACGTTGTATTAATCATTTTAACTTTTAATAATTTGAAACTTTATTTTTTAAAGGAAATTTTGTTTTTCATCAGTAATTTGTTTTTACTATTTGGAATTGAATTACTTTTCCGAATTCGCTTCAGTATGAAAGTTTAATACAAAAGTAGGTTGAGTAAATGGGCATAAATTGATTGAATAAATGGGTAATAAAAACAGTTTTCTATCTAAGTAGTTCCTGAAATAGATTCCCTGCCCATATCTATAAAGTTATATAGGAGATTTATATTTTATTCAGCAAGAAATAAAATTTTTTGAAAACATTATTTTTGTGAATACGACTATGAAAAAAAATGAAACATATATTGCTCCGAATTCTAAATCGGGCAAGAGGAAAAGGAAAAACAAATTTAAAGTTGCTTAGGGGGCCAGAATGCGCACGCACTATGCGCGGGACCATCAATGAGTGGGATGAGAATCAACAGCGCTTTTGGTTCCGTTTCATTCTGCGAGTAACTCGTGCTCGTTACGGTTAGCTGTGCTGAGTTGTTCAGTTCCTTCCTGTTCCATCAGAATTATTTCAAATTGCCCCGTTTCCGAAATTTTGTGGAAGTTGGCGTTCCTATATTTTGAGAGTTGTAAGGTGGAAGGAGTTATTCAAAATCTTGCTGTTAAATTAAATGTTCTCTAATGGTTGGATGCCGCACATCGATACTTAAGATACTTTTTGTACTTCTGCTACAAGTTGAATTTGGAGCTTTAACAGGTAGGGAACTTTTGCAATTTTTAAGAAATATTATATTTGTGCAGTACAGATTGGAAAATGGAAGAATCAATAATTATTATCGAAATGATTACCTGAATTTAATTCCTTATCATAAATGAGAAGCTATGTTTATGATTTTCAAATTAAAACAAATTTATATTCCTTTCTAAAATGTATTTAGAAGGAAAAATAATTTGTCGCGATAAAATTTGAGTTGTATTTTGGAGTGACCATCAATAATATATAATTATAGAACGAACAATGAAATAAAAAAAACAAATTGGAAGTTAGGAATTTGTATTCAAGGGAGAAAATCTTTTGGAAAAACGAATCACAAAAAAAACAGTAGGGGGAATTTCAAAACCTGTTTGATTCCTGAATTAAAAATCTAGAGAGGAGACAGAGAGAAATACCTCATTATTTTTTCGCAAAAAAAAAAAAAATTCGCGTATTATTCCGTAACGACAGCCAACAATACATAATTATAAAACCAACACTTAAGTAAAATAAAAAATTGAAAGTTAAGAATTAATATTTAAGCGAGGATAAAGACAAAGATCTTTTCGAGATCTAACGAATCACAACTGAAATAGACGAATCACAACTGAGAACCTGCTTGATTTCTGAAGAAAAAAAAACAGGCAGGAGATTGAAATCAAAGTGTCATCAGATAACAAAACTGGTTTTGATGTTTTCAGTTCGATTATCATTAATAGGAATAACTTCGATAACGTTTCGATTTTTTCCTAATGTAAAGCGACTTTTTATGTGAATATTTTTTTTCTCTCTTTGATACTTGACGAGGATTCTAGAAATATATATAAGTGTGATAAAAACAAATAACTTTTTGTATTCAAGCTTGATTGTTTGATTTAAGTGTCCATCCAATAGTATTCATTTTTTTTGTATCTAAGTACTTTTTTGTGTAAAATATTTATGAAAGAAAAAACTAATCCTATTTTACTTCAAATACTAATCCTATATCCTATTTTACTAATCCTGAACTAATCCTATTTTACTTCAAATAAAAATACTGCTAATTTAATTTCATATTACGTTAAAGAGTGTTCCTTAGCTACAATCTTTCCCTTTTCTTTCTACATTATGACGAGTGACTTTTTTTTAAAAGTGGCGTGTATTCATACAAAATGAAGACTGCGCAGAAAATAATTATCTAAGCAACTTATAGTTGAAGAAAATCAAGTGGTTTATTAAATTATCTCTTAACTGAATCTGCATTTTTAGAAACAAATATCTTAACAATCAGATCAAAATAAACCAAATTCCTTTCCCAATTTATTATTTTAGGCTGGAAAATGCCTAAATTTAATGACTAATATATTAGGTATCTTCCATATGAATGCACGTAAAATGAAATTTCTTAAATCTAACTGTTATCTGGGAAGAAATGAAATGGATAAATTTTATCTTATTTTATTAATATCTTCAAATTTCCCTTTTACAACAAGAAATTAATTTTTAAAATTTTTTTTCTTCTGACTTTTATGCAAGAGAACTTGCTCAGTAATATGGAATACATTAAGCTAAACGTGACGTCATGTTAATTTTAAACCATATTTTTTTAAAAATTGCTATAGAGACAGTAGTTTTTAAAAAATATAGATTTAAAAATTATGCAGAAATATAAAAAAACAAGTGTTATGTTTGTCAAAATGAATAGATTTTGTATTAAAATCCTTTTTGAACTGAGTTGTAAATGATAAAATTTATTGAAACCGTTCTAAATTTATTTGCTTCAAGGTGCAAACTGTTTATTTATACTTATTTTCTTTCATTTTCTAAAACTCATAAAAGAAACAAGTTTATTATGATAAATAGTTTTTTTGGGGGGAAGTTACTCATAGTATTTATATTTTTCAGTCCAGGAGTTCTAAAATGAAATAATAAAGGCGAAACAACAACTCTTTTCAGTGAATTGAAAGCAAATCATAAAACGATATATTATATAAAATATTATTTGATTATCAACCAGGTTCAGTTTTTGTCCGAAATATATAGAGTTGTTTCAGTATGTAAATCCTTCCAGAAATTCAATTTTGGAAAGATTACTTTCTCAGTTTATTGGATTCAATCGTTTTAATATACAGTTATATTATAAGCTGTATTATAACATTATATTATATTATATTATATTATATTATATTATATTATATTATATCATATTATATTATACTATATTACATTATATTATATTATATTATATTGAAATTTCATTAATCGCAATAAAGGAAGGTGAATGTATAGTAATTTCTAATTAAATGCTGAAACTTTAAGGTGTTTCAAATAAACGCCTTTCACCTTCTACCTGCTTCCCCCGCGATGTTAAGAGTTAGGCTCTTTGTACTAAGCACAAAGAAAATAAAATAGAAAAAAATAAACAACTTTGAATAACCTTTGATCCTATGATTGGATCTTCACATTCTAAGATTCAATCTCAATGGCTCGTGAAGGTGACTTCAAATAAGCTACTTAATTAGTACATACGATATTTTAAGTCACAAAATCAGACATAAAAACGTACTTTCTCAGAATAACCCTTTTTGTACCTTTTTTCTGATGGCTTCGGATTTCTTATTTTTCCCAAAATATAGGGGTTAGACACAATCTGGGAAATGTGATTCCAATTGATCTCCACAGCGGTTTAAAGTTTGAACCACTTAAAGTTAATTTTAATTTTTGCATATTTTTCCGTAGCATAATTAATTGAATTGAAGTGACTTTTTAAGTGAAATGAAACATAATTCACCAAATTATAAAAATTGTTTATCGAAAGATAATTCTACGCAAAAAATGACATCTGGTAAATATTTTTTATTTTTGTAATTTTAATTAATAATAGTCGAAAAAATTTTGATTATGATTTCTTTTTTTCATTTTAAAGAAAGTAATTTTACTCGCCAAAATACAGAATTTTAAAAACGGAATCGGTTTAACAGTTCTTTTAAGAAAAATCGTTTATTTTAAAAAAAAAGATTTTCTAGGAACTATTTGACCTATTTGGTTGATTCGCAAGTTTTGGACAACTGTTCTGAGCAAAATATTGGGGCCATATTTCCCAGTTTTCGGCTACCTCCTATATTTTGGGGCTCACAAATTCAAATCAGACGAAAAAAGGGTTACAAATTCAAATCGCCCTCGATATATTTATTCAGAAAAATTATGCTTTTGTATCTGATTTCATAACTTGCAATATCATCTGCACTAAAGTTAACACATTTGAAGTCACTTGAACCATTAAAATTGAGTCCTAGAAATTGAATATTCGATCAGTAGATCAAAAGTTATCCAGAGTGGAACTTATTTTTTGCCCTATACAACAGGTTTCTTTTATTGGGATTTGACAGATTTTGACTACGTTTTCCTTTTTTCCTTGCTTAAATAATAATTTTTAACTCTCAGTATGCATACTTTTTTCTCGACAAAATTTTGATTAAATTTCAAGTAAATTTTGGTCTGCATTAACTATTAATCGTTGAAATTCATGACGTTTAATTTCAGTTAAGCTCTTGTTTGTTTATTTAAAACTATTCGAATATAATTTTAAAAAATAGCAATCCTTGCTCTTACTTAAGTCCAAAGATTACTTTTGGAAAAAAAATAAAATGGATTTCAAATGGATCAATAAATATTTTTATCAAACCACCAATAGGATTCGAGAAATCTGAGTAGGATATAAGAAACTCTAAAACATTAAAATTTTAATTTTAATATTTTAGAATTTTAATTTTAAAATTTTAATTTGGTTTTAATTTTTGTAGCTTATAAAATTAATTTCAATTCGTATATTGAATAGAATAATATGAAGAGAATTGGTAGAAAAACTATTTCATTCAACAATTTCAATTCAATTTCCTTTTAACAGAAAATTTAAAGAAACATAAAATTACTGGTTTAATGGGCTTCGATGATTTAGCAATTCGGTAAGTAGATAAAAAATATAATGAGGATAAAGTCAGGAAATAGTTCTTAGGCAATAATAATGTTAATATTTGTTATGGAAAGACGTTAAATTGGTGCAAAGTCAACTTTATTTTTAATCTTTTTCTCACTGTGTGTCGTTGTTGTAAGCCGTGACATATTTCATGGATTGCTTTTATTCCATATTCCATTTTTAGTTTGATTGGAGTGTTGGGATTTTTAAACAATGGGACAAATTTCTTTTTATTTTCGCCATTCCTTTCATTATACTCTCTAATTTCCTAATAAGCAAATCGTGGTTTAAGTATTGCTTTTAAAGGATGTTATTTTATGAAACAATAAAAATTTTTACGCTACAAATTAAAACAGTACAACAAGTAAATCGCAGTTAAAAGCGTTACAGACTGTTCATGTACGAAGTAGTTTTAATAAATATATGAATCAATATATTTTAAGCAATACATTAATTAAAATTTTGATTTTTTTATCTTTATCTTTTTTAAAATTATAACTGTATATTTTTTAAATTCCAGATAAAATTACACTTAAAAGTAGCGACACTCAGCACTTTTAATCGTAAAATCCACTTACCGTAAATTTTACGGAACAAAACATCTGATGTATCGTACTTTTACAGTAATTCTTACTATGAAATCATTTACTTACTGTAATTAAACTGTAATTAAACAAATATACTTACTGTAATTAAACAAATATTTCTGAAAAATTACGGTATTAAATTCCGCGATAAAAATGGGGTTTTCAGTAAATTTTATTTTAAGGTAAAATTGATTTTACCGATGCTGTACTCAGGTTTCCAGTACTTTTTCCGTAATTTCATCTGATATTTTTTTACAATGAAAGGTTATGTATTAAATAGAACAATGGGTAATAAGAGAGTTACGTTACAACAACTTTGCAATTTTTAATGATTCTCTTAGTGTCACTGAATTTCTTTAATGCAGAATTTAATTTAATGCTTCCTCTTGGAGCTGTTATAAGGAATTATATAATTCAAAACCACTTTAAAATGAAATGAAACTATGATAAATCGCAAGAATTGTGAAGAAAAAAAATCTAATTGCTAAAAAAAGGAACTAAACGAGAATGAAACATACTAACAAAGTAAACTATCTATTTGTTCTTATATATTACACCAGGGGTGTCAAACTCGCGGCCCGAGATGAAAATTTTTGCGGCACAGTCAATATATCCGACGCAAAGTAAAAATAAAATAGAAATGTGAATTAGAAAGGAAACTAGCTTATGAAATTAAAATATACTTTTTTTATAAACTATACGGATCATTTTAAATTGTATGCGCGAAAATGTAAAATTCTAATTGGTTTGCGGCACCTGCCGTTCCAGGGATACTGCATCGTATCAAAAATATGCAGAAAAAATTTCAAATCAAAGCAGAATTTGAAACAAGGTTTAAACATTTTAATTCTTTGGAAGACACATTTTGTTTGTTTTCTTCGATTTTCTCAATAAATATAGACTCAGTACCCAGTAATATGCAAATGGAAGTGATAGAGATTCAGTGCGACTCAAATTTGAAAGCAAAATTCATTGAAGTGTGTGTGCCTGAATTTCACAAATATGTACCGGCAAGGTTTGAAAATACTCGAAAATTCGCATATGAAATTACTTCCATGTTTGGAAGTACTTATCAGTGCAAGCAATTATTTTCTGTTATGAATGGAAATAAATCTCCTGTCAGAAACTGTATTAATAACGCTCAATGGTTGGGTCAATTTTGTAAGTAGTCTCGGCCAATAAAATTTCTCCCGAAATAGGAAAGATAGTAGCAGAGAAGAGATGTCAAGTATCAAACAATAATTTAATTTTATGTATGTTTATTACAATGTAGTATTCAAAATAAAAATATTTATTTCTATGAGCATTGATTTATTTTTTTTTGCGGCCCACCTAAAGTTAAGCATTGTTTGTTTGGCCCAAGTTAGCTTTTGAGTTTGACACCCCTGTAATACACTGTATAAAATATATATTACACTGTAAAAAATTCCGGATCGAATTTCGGTGCAAAGCATCTGGAATTTGGGTGCATCATCCATAAAATCCATTTTACCGTAAAATCTATTTTTACCGTAAAATATTATATTGCAATTTTTACAGTAATATTTATTTAATTAGTGCGATTCAGTAATTTACAATAATTTTCACTATAAAAATTACATGGACTTTTTGTTCTGTAACATGTTTCGCACGAGCGCGCGGCAAAAAAGAATTTTTTACAGCGAAATTCACCCTATTTTCAATCAAACTTAACTATCAGCTGTCTTTTTTTTATTCACATTTTATACATAAATGAGGTAAATTTCGAATCATAACTGACTTTTAGAAAAGACTCTTTGCATAAGGAAAAATAACTGCGCAATATTTATAAGTTCAAAAGACAGAAAGATTGGCATTAAAAAAATGACATAAGAAATAAATACGCAATATTTATAAGTGCAATAGGCAGAAAGAATGGCAGTAAAAAAGTGACATAATGATAGAAAACATAGAATTGACAAATTTACGTTGCTATTTTGAAATAAGATTATATGAAACAAGGTTTTAAGATAGAGAGGGGATTTTAATGTTAAAAAACTTTCAATCTAGAAACAAGATATCATTCTTCTTAAATTTTTGAACAGTGAAAAAGTGAATTTTCAATTTTCGACACTACGGCTGTGCGATCGATAAAACATCTTTAAGCAAAACGTCAAACTTGAAGAAATTATACAAATTTGAGAGAAAGATATTTTGAAAAAACTACATAAACAACAGAAAAATATATTTCATTTATTTATTTTTATATATTTTATTTTGAAGATTTATTTTTATTTATTTTTAAAGCATGTAGTATAAAATAAAGTACTCTTACGTATTAATTGGAATAATAAAATAACATTACTACTGCTTTAAAAATTAACCTGCTTTTAAAGTAACGATTTTACGCGCGATTACAAGGTTTGTTTTTATTCATTCACTTGTTAATTTGGGCTATGTACTTGTTTTAATCTCAAAATAACTCATAAAAGAAAGAGTTAACAGATATATTATTATTTATTTGTTGTTGCATGTGAATAAATTGCCACAAAACCTAAAATATTGAATCAAAAATAAATTGTTTATATCAATAATGTTTCTTTCGCATTTTTAAAAATGTAATGTTGTTCTAAACACAAATTGAACTTGAAATTTATTCCTTAGATTCGAATGCATAGAAGTTAGTTTAAAAAGTAATAAATCAGTTTACAGCTTTTGAATTATTAATGTCGATATTATAACAATTTCACTCAAAGGTATTGACCGATTTCTTTCTATTTGATTATTTGTGAAGGACTTTATTGCAAGGACGAAAACCTATCTTAACTAAATTGTTTTCTCCAAAATCTCTACCCTGAAACTTGTCAATTTGACATAAACAAGAGTTGACGTTAGTTTCAAAAAAGGTTCATTTACTGATAACCCAATCTAGATGTCGACGTCATTTCTTTCTATTTCTCGAAGTTTAATTTCCGCGAATGGTCACTTTTCGAAAAATTTAGTTCTTTTCAAATTTATCTCCTCCCTCGTGGTTTTGAAGTCTCAGGAAAGACAAAAGAAATAGAAACTCAAAGAAGGAGATC
The DNA here is from genome assembly GCF_043381705.1 of Parasteatoda tepidariorum. Lineage (NCBI taxonomy): Eukaryota > Metazoa > Arthropoda > Arachnida > Araneae > Theridiidae > Parasteatoda > Parasteatoda tepidariorum. The sequence goes on along the minus strand of NC_092207.1, from coordinate 48,980,877 downwards.
ATTAATAATATCTTTTCTCTCGTCTGGAGACTTGAAAATGAAATGAAGTGAAAAGCGAGTGAAAATCGAATCACTTTACCTTAATGACTACAATAAAAATGGCAAAAAATTTCCGCCATTTCTTTCTTATTTGAAACGGAGACCGTTTCTTTTTTTATAATTTGAAATATTATGTATGTAAATGACAAAACTAAATTTACTCCTACAATATTTCTGTTCTGAATTTATTTCGTCATGGATAAAAATGTCAAAAGTGAAAATCGCATTCTATCTTAATGATACAGTACAAAAGAGAAAAAAGGAAAGGTTTTTCGGTTAAAAGATATCCTTTTTTTCTTATTCAGGTTGCATTCTACTTCGGTTTTTGCTTTATTATTTTTTGGTGCATTCTCTTTTCAACTGCTTTTCTTTAACTTTAACTTATAATTGAGAAATTTCATTTCAAAATCTAAATTTACTTTTGGAATGACAAAAAACGACTATTATAAAGGAATTTAATTTTTTAATCAAATTAACAATAAATCTCATGCGCGTTTTGATCTTTATGTATCAAAGGAGAAAAAAAAAGTTAAAAATAAATAAAACAAAGGAAGATATATGGGAAAGTTGTCTAAATTGTACCACTTTTCACATAATAATTTTGATCTGTTACAAATCAATGACACATACATTTAACATAATTTTAATAAATTACACTTATTCAGCTGGTTATATTAGATTTTATTAATAATATTTGCACATGAAGAACTGATAATTAATAAATTTTTCAAGTTTTGCAATTGGTTCGATTTAAGAAACCAGTTCTTTAATTTATAGCACCTGCTAGCTAAATTTTACCGACATAAAAAATACTGAGTAATTATGATTGAAAAAATCAATATACTGTAAAAAAATTCCTGATCATATTATTGAAAATTAGGGTGACGGTACTTTTTACATTTTTATGGAAACAAAAACTTTGATATACCGTAATTTTTACAGTAATATTTACCATAAAATAACTGTAACACTTTAATTAAATAAATATTACTGTAGAATTTACGGCATGTTACTTTAAGGTGAAAATGAATTTTAAGGTAAATTGGATTTCACAGATAATGTAATCAAACTACTGGTACTTTATATCTTAATTTGATCCAGAAGTTTTTTACATTGTAGACCATGAATAATACAAAACATTTATTGAATAGCATATTAAATTTTTTGTACAAGTACATTTGGTAACAATATTTTAAGCTTATAAAATACGTGCTAAAGTATTAAAACGTGACTTTATTAGGGCTCCTTGTAATGATTGAATCTTTTTGGAATCTAAAGCCTTTCCTTTTCATAAAGTTTAGAAATGGGAAATTGGTACGATTGAAATCTTTAACATAGAAGGTACGGGGGCAAATTAGTTCAGCAAATCATATAGTAGATCATTGCTTGACTAAAAAGATACCTCATTACTTAGATGATTTTCATCCCTTTTTCCTCAGAAAAATAAATTTTATCATAAGGATATTAAATCTCGTTAAATTTATTGAAATAGTTTAGTTATTTTTCTATTGAGGTTCTTGGCTTTCAGAAAGGTTCCCTCATTCATTTATCGTTTCTGTCATTTTAATGTAAAATTGACACCACAGAACAGTTAAATCCTTTTAAATAGAGTTCTCATTTGGTGTCTTATAATAAGTCTTACTAAAGAGATGAGAAATTTGGTACTGAGAAAGTTAGTCCAGAAAGTACAATTTAAATTGCCCGAAACTCAACGCATTAAGTAAATATGTTTTTCCCCAAATCGTACAGATACGATTTAGGACTACACATAATTTACGGTTTAGTCAACTAAGTTACATTTTAAACAAAGAGTTATTCCAAGCCTCAAATAATTCCAAGTTATTCCAAGCCTCAACGAAGCAAATAGAACATTACAGAATTAGTTGCTTAACAATTATATGATCTATATGAAAATCAGTAACTTACTTTTGTTGTACTATATTTTTACACAGGATATTCAAGAATTACATTGAAAACAGGTGAAATTTGTAAAACTGATTAATTTAATAATAGCTTAAGGCAAGTACACAACAACTTGATTCTACTGCATGGATCACCAGATACAGAATGCTTTTTAAGAAATCAAAGGTGGTAAGGTTTGAGAGAGGCAGGATTCAGGCAACTTTCATGCATAGTAAAGGAATAAAATACTAGTTTTAAATTAGGCTTGCTCAAAAAAAAGTAAATAGTTTGGAAAAATTTCGAAAAAATTTATGACATTTAAAAATGGGTAAACAAAACAATGCATATGGGTATAAACATAAAAAATGCAAAAATATATGAAATACGTCTTTTACAAAATCAAAATAATAATTTATATATTCATTAAATTACACCAACAACGTTATAAATTAACAAATATAACATATTTGCCTTCAATTTTTTAATTCGACATGTATTAAGTTATCTTTAATATTGACTTTAAATAAGGGACAATAAAATGTGGATTATGCATTCAATCCACAAAGATGTTTCCTAAAGTAATTTTTTTTTCTTTTCTTAAAATACTCAAATATATATACAATTTACCGAAATATTATATACAATTTACATAGAAGATATTTTCCGGTTTTTTCCTATTTAACTTCTGCTTCCTTGATCCATTTTTGTTGATACTGTGAGAGTTTTGTCTTACTTGTACCATATTAGCTTCGGGTCATATCCTTTAGAGAGCGATTAACTTCATATTTCATCTTTTCATCGGGGCAGTATTTTCATTCGTGAAACAATCGCTGTCATCCAAACGTTTTAATGAAGCATCAATATCCACTCTATTGTCTGAACTTGGTCTCCTAATCCTATTCTCGAAGTTAAAAGAAAATTTGTTCGGAATATGCCTCTCTCCGAACGTTGCTGTGAAAAATAAGTTTCAACAGTTCTTGAAACACATGACGGGGAGCTCGTATGACATGAGCATATAAAAATTTTAACAGAGTCTACAAAAATAGCTTGTTCAAAGTAGCAATTGCGTATTTTTGAGATTTCACTGTGCATTGTGCTTTCAAAAAGGCCCAAAAATATAGTTCATTACAGGAACTACTGAAAACCTTCATGGAGAAAAGAGAATTCTGGTAATACTACCGAATTGTAGGGTAATGACTTTTGTAGTTAAAAAATACTATGATTCTGGTTAGTAAAATTAAAATATACATTCTATGTAAGCCACTCATTTGGTAATTTTTTTTATACATATGGTAATTGTTTGCAGAAAGTTCTAGTTCTCAAAATTATATTTCTTATTACAACATATTTAGTAAAAAATGCAAAATTGGAAAGTAAACTTAATCGAATGAATGGTATTTATGTCGTACTCTAAAGTATCATCATAAAATAACCAAATTTTAACTCATTTACCAAATTTCATCACATACTATAAAACCAGATTTTATTGTTAATTTTATGATAATCGTTATCATAGCGCTTCAGAGCCAGAAATGCAGTAAATTTTACTATAATCTGTTAGTTTTAACCACGCTTTTTCTCGGTATATATATTGATGAAATGCATTTAGGCATTATATTATATAAGGTGTTTATCAATAAGTGCAATCGATCGTATGTGATATTCTCATGAGGCTATGTTAGATGCTTTTACGAACTATGACATAAATTCAGAGAGACAACTGAAATTATATAACAGAAGCAAAGCTTAATAAACGATATGAACAATAAAAACTATCCCGTAATCTATAAGAACGATCTCTAGAGACACCAGAAACAGATCAATCACAGGAAAAAAAAAGAAAATAAATCCGATACCAAAGATTCTTTATTCATGTACTGGTAATCGTTATACTGTTTCAGTTGCAAGTGTTATCTGTATTTCATAATTTTCACCAGGATTTATCTGAAAGCTATTTTTACACTCATTATTATTTATCTTATGCGTAGTGTCTATTAGTTTAAAACTCTCAAAGTATGATTAAAAATGCATTAATAAAAGAAATGCTGGAAAAAGTTATGCAGAGTTATAAACTGAAATAAAGCGATTATTGAAAGTTCAAGGAGAAAAAAATTCTTGGAAAATTGCCATATTGCATGGTAATGACATTTCTGACTTAAAAAAAAAGTTTTAATTCAGGTAAATAAAATCAAAGTATATGGTATTTAAACCTTTCAATTGTTAAGTTTTCCGTTCAGGTGGTAACGGTTTAGCGGAAATTTAGATTTTCAAAAGTATAGTTCTTATTACCACACATTCAGTAAATATATAAAACTTAAAAATAAATTTTACCGAATAAATGGTTTGTGCGCCATGCTCATTTTACCACACTTATCAAACGTTTTCACTTATTATAAAATAATATTTTATATTTAATTTTACCAAAATCATTGCCAAAATAATTTAGTAAAAATTACCGAGCCTTATGTTGTTCCCATAGAATTAGAAATGTGTTAAATTTTACCGAATTCTGGTAGTTTTGATCGTACTTTTTTTTCTTCTCACTGTTGGTTTTAAATATTTTACTTAAGTTGACTGAACATTTTTTAATTTGTATCGTACTTCAATTGAACCACAATCTTCTTAAGCTCTTTTCTTACGTGTTACAGCAGAAAGTAATTCTAAATAATTATTTAGTTTTGATAGCAAAAACACATGGAAAATAAATTAAAAATCAATAATCTGTTTTTATGAGTGTCTGTCTCTGCAGCAAATAATAGTCTGACTAAGTTTTTTCATATTATTTCAAAGCAAAATATTGAAATAATTTTTTAAAAAAAAGCGTTTTACCATAACAGAGAGATTGATGCAAGATTTTTATTTGCTACGACTGAGATCCACTATAGAGTCACCAAACTATGACTAAGAAAAAAGTAAGCACATGCCTCTAAAAAACAAAAAACTTACAAGCAAATAGAATAATACATTTTTTTCAAAAATGAGTTGAAAAAAAGAAAAAAATCTTCCAAAATCAGAGAAAGAATTACACAATTCTTAACTTATTTTAGAGAAACACGAGCACTAAAATTTATCATTTCTTTTATGTTATGTGCTTAAGAACGTTGCAGTCAGGAATACAAATTTAAACCAGTTGCATATTAAAAGTACTTTTTATTGGTGGAATTATATCTTAATGCATCTGTAGAAAATCTAACGTAAGTAAGAAATTTGTATAGGGCGAACCACGAGTTTAAATTATTGGCAATCCGCAATGCCTGCAACTTATAATCGCATCTTATAGAATTAAAAGCAGCCGCAATGAAATTACAGGTTTTTCTATGTTATTTAATTACATATTCATTATTTTTTCCCCTCAGAAACCAATAATGTTGGAAACGGAATAACTTGATTTCGGCCTATGTTTAAAAAAATACGTTAAATATTCGAAGATTAGCATATTTAACGCACAGCATACTAATCTACGTAGCGTAAATTAATTTAGAGATGTAATATTTTTTTGACCGTCTCTTAATTCAGAAACGTAATAAAATAATTTAATGTTACATAAATAGGTAAAGCCGAAATAAAATATTTTTTGGAGAAACCTCAATTTTTTAAATGCTTCTTAATGTTCTTGAAAATATTTTTCTCTTGTAATTGCCACTTGATTAATTGAACTTGTAATTTCTCCTCGTCTATTGATGTAAACAATAATAATTAATAATAAAAAAATAGAATAAAAAATATTATTCCTGAAATTAGAAATAGCTAGCTTTGGATGGGTCGGAAAAAAGTAAATCAATTCAATTTCATTTGAAAGAAGTTCAATTTTGTTATTCATTATTATTTTCTGCCCTTTCCGGGGGTTTCACGTTATTAAATTAAGCAAAACATGTTTTTAGAAGTTCATCTCATCAAAATAAAAATTTAATAAGGATTCATTTTACAGAATGCTATTGCTTGAGGTCAATTGCTGATAATAAAAAAATACAATATTATTAACACTTTTCTCCTGTATTTGTGCCTTTCAGTGGTCTGGAAACTAATATTAGTATATGCATTTAGTACCTATTAAAACATGAATTAATATAAACCCATTGGTAACTATTACTAAAATTAATTGAACATCATAGGCGTGAAATATAATAAAGTGACTTTAATCTTTTTCCTGGTTGGCAAGGCTTCAAATCCAACCGTCCGAAGACTCCCAGTGTAGTAAATGGTGACTGGTGCACGTTAAATATGTCTGATCACAAATTCCTCCATGTTCCCATAACAAATTATACAATTGGGTGTACGGAATTGGAGATTGGTCGTTCTCGGGTTCAGGTTAAAATTACGATATGTGGATGAATGAATGGATGTGTGAATGGGTTCTCTCTATAAACGGGTGGGACGTATGGGTGTGGCAAAAGTTGAATTCTTGGCCATAGAGGACGCCACTGGAAAGCAAGAACAATCTCTCTCCTTGCCTTAATGGACAATTACAACATCAACAATGGTTTTCCTACGCGAATAAGTACATTTTCTCTATCAATTTTAATACAAAACTTACTTTTTTATTTCAATTTATACCTATTTCCAAAATTAATATATTTTAATTCTGGAAAATAATTAGTGGCACTAATGTTTTTATAGCCAGTCTTGTATAATGTTTTTATAGCCAAATCGGAAAATAGTTAAACTGAGAGCAAGGTCAATTTAATTGGTTAGATTTCATTTACTAATTGCAAACATGTCCTCTTCATGTTTTTTTCAAAAACTATTCTTGAATTTAAAGAAAAAAGTAATTTATTTAATTACTACAAAAAATGAGTTTACTTTTTATCAATTTTAATTTATTTAATCTATTCCTCAACAAGTTTTACGTAAAGACTTTAATAAATTTTTCAACTTAAAAACTTGGATTCTAGGAATGCATTCATTCAAGTATTTATTGAGACAAGAAAACCCGAGAACATCTTTTGATTAATTTATTCCCAAATCTATTTATTTTTATTAACTTATTTTAAGAAGATAACTAATACCTCTCAATGGAGTTTTCTGGTATGCATGAAATTTATTTGGATTTTTTATGAATGAGCTCTTTTTATACGGTCTTTTAGGTTAACTTTTGAAAACTTTATAAGTGTAGCTTGGAAATGTTTATTTTAAAGTTTATTTTAAATTTAAGTTAATGAAATACAGGATATCTTTTACTTGAATAAGTTTATTAAATTTAATTTGAATGAAATTTAGATAAGTTGTGGAATGAGTTATTTTTTGTAATTTGTATTATGGTAGCTATTAGCCTTAAAGAATTGAATTGTTGATATTAAATTAGTTTTAATTGTTTTTAATTAGCAAAGCAATTTGCTTCTAATTGTTAAGTACATGAAAAATTTTATTCTTTGAATGATAGGTAAATTTCATGAATTGGTTATTTGTAATTTTTATCAACACATATAACATATGTTTATGTTAGAAAGCCCTTTAATACATGAAGGAATTTTAAAAGATTGCGTATACAAAATTAAAACGAAATAAAATTTCGAAAAAAGTTTTAATGAATTTTTATAAGCACCGAACGATGAAGTTGTAAAGTATATAATTCATAATATTACAATTACCTTGAAAAAAATTATAAAAAAAAGCTAAGAAAGGAAAGAAAATAGTTAAATGAATAAAAGATTTAATAATTTAAAAAATTTTAATAAGTTAAAAATTAAATGATCTCTTTTTTTTAAATTCATTTAGTTATATTCAAGAAAAGATTTTCTGACATTGTGTTATTATCGCTAAAGTAAAAAATAATAATTTAATTCTGGGAGAATCATCAAAAAAATAGAAATTTTTTATAGAACTAGAACTGTTTTGTTTGACTATGGAATAGCTATGATAAAATTATTACTTAACCATTTTTTCTGAGAAATTTTGAACAGTGAAGATTGGTAATTTATGATCCTTTAATCCAGGGCTTTAATGTTTACCAGTTAATGCAGATTTTTTATTTTTATTTTATCAAGGAGGTTACAAAGATATACTAAAAATGATAATTACTAAATTTATTTGTTATTTTGAAATACTGGTCTCAAATACACGATAGAAAAAATAAATCTTCACGTTGAAGTTAAGCTAACCCTTTTCAAATCTTTTTTTTAATATTTATATATTAATATGTATCCTTGATTACATTTATTTTTATTCTTAATTGAATGTTGTATTAATTAATAGAAATATTTAAACAAATTTCCACTACATGAATCACTTGTTTCCTTAAAAGTAACGTATGAGTTTAATATTTGACGGATTGAAAAATAATATGAACAGTTAGTATAATGCGCCTTTAACTGAAAATATTAATACTTCATTTAAATTAAAAGTGACTGAAATTAAGTTTTTTTTTGTATTATTTAATTTTCTTGGATTTTGATAAATGTAAAAGCTGTTTGAGAACATTTAAGCAAAGTGTTACCATTGCATATTTTATAAACAATATGTCAAGTTTCAGCATGTTTTCCTCTTTAATAAAGGAATGTCGTTGTTCCTGTGTAAAATTATTTCTTGTTTTTAAACAGCATATTCTTCTTATTATTTTTATAAAATGTATACTGTAACTATTTTTTGAAATATCTGTTATTATTTCATAAATATAATTGTATTAATTTTTTTTATTAAAATACGCAAGCGGTGCACAGATATATTATGGCGGTTATAAACGAAAAACTGATTTTCTTTATTAAATGTTTTTAAAATATAAGATCTGCTTAGTAAGTTTATTCTTAATCATCTTTTTTTCAAAGCATGTTTAGCATTAAAATATTCTATAAATTTTATAATAAATAAATGCTAATGAAATATTGTGAAAGAATTAAAAGAAACGCTTAGAATATTTTCAAAGAACTTTTTTTTGCAATTTTAGAATTATTTTGAGGATTAAATAAAAAAAAAAGATAATTCAAATAGCGCTTATTTTAATTCAGTAGATGAAACTAATTTTAGTAAATGAAATTAATTTTAGTAAATAAAATTAATCACTCAAAATGTTTAACTATTCAATATTTAAGAAACTAATTTTAAAAATGTTTACGTTACTTAATAATATTTATATATTTAAAGGAGATATATATGTTGCAATAGATGAGTAGTAAATATGTATAAATAACTGGTAATATGTATAAATAACCAGTGATTATACAAAATTTACGCTAAACTTGGTTATAAGTTATTGAATACTTATTTATTTGCATGTTCATTTATATAATTTAAAACTAGTAATAGGTTACTTAATATATTCAGATTGTTTTATGAATTTAAAAAAGTTTTAATTCGAAAAAAAATTAAGAGAGCTAAAAATTTTGTTGTTTAGCAACAACAAACTTTTGGATACCTCGTTTAGTTTAAATAACATTTTTATTTTTTTCTTCATATACTTTCAATACTATTTACGTATTTTTGTATTGAGCTAAAAATAAATAAATCCTTTCAGTTAAATTAAAATTTATAATTTTAAATAAATGCCTATATATTCAATGTATAATAATTTTTTGTACCGTAATTTTAGAGTAATTAGAGTTAGGGCATAAGTGTATTCAGATATTTGAGATTATATTCATTTAAATATTTTTAATGCGTTAAAAATTCAGTAAAGTAAATATTAAGCATCTAATTTAAGTTTTCATGAGTTCACCAAAATGCTATTGCTTGAGGTCAATTGCTGATAATAAAAAAATACAATATTATTAACACTTTTCTCCTGTATTTGTGCCTTTCAGTGGTCTGGAAACTAATATTAGTATATGCATTTAGTACCTATTAAAACATGAATTAATATAAACCCATTGGTAACTATTACTAAAATTAATTGAACATCATAGGCGTGAAATATAATAAAGTGACTTTAATCTTTTTCCTGGTTGGCAAGGCTTCAAATCCAACCGTCCGAAGACNGTTTAGGTTTCTTTAAATTTGTAGGTGGACATTTTCTTGTGAGAACGCGTCTTTAATACAAATAAAGCATTACTTTGATTTGTATGTGTAGAATATGATGGATTAACCCCCATTAGAAGGCCTTAAATCTACATATGTTGCAAATCATGTATCAAGAATTTCTAGAATAAGGGTAATTTTAAAATGAGCCTTTGCAGTATTTTTTTTAATGTGAAATGTTTATCGCACTTGGCAAACTCTTAAGATAAATTTTTTTTTATGTTTCTGACTACTTCTTAATCTTATAATACTGTTACTTCAAATATTATAATAGTCTAAGACTTAGTCTAAGAATTAATATATAAGAATTAATATAATAGTCTAAGAATTGGCTGTTTCGCTACCACTAAAATATCTCTAAATGAAAGTGCTGGTGTTAGCAGCTCTGTCCTCGGCACTAATTTATGATCTATTTGTTAGTATACAGTTCAAAAGAATACGAAATGGATGCGGTAGATAGCTCGCCTCACGCGTTTTAAAAATTTCTTAAAGTATTCCTAGCATATAAATAATAGTTTTTACGTACTTTTCGTTCTTAACATAGTTAATGCAGAATAATAATGGCGAACGAGTTCAGCTCGAGAAATACACGAAAAGAATTTCTGAAATTGCGGAAATGTCTTTCTTGTGGGTGTGAAAGAAAGATTACGAACAATTACACTTTAGATCAATGGATTCCTACTGGCGGATCGGGGGCCGCATGGTAAAGCCTTTTTTGCGGCCCGTGAACTAAAATATATTAGTTGTCATTTTTTTTTTTTTGCGGACCATTTTCGTGAAAAATGTATATGGGTTTAAAATATTTTTCTCGTTTATAAAAACCTAATTTAATCGTTTCTGTGAAATTTATCATACCAACGGTGCCAAAAAAAAATTTATTTCTCAGGTTTTGCATCCAAGAAATTATTTATTTAAATACAAAAATAATCGTGTATGTTGCTCTTTTTTATTTCATTTTTTTGTATTTTGGGAATATATTTTGTGAATATAATTTAGCATGTATCAGAAATTTTCTGAAAGAAATTCTACGATTTAACTATTTGAAACCACTCATTTTGGACGAAAATATTTACACACACATTTGCAAATTTTAAATGTAAATATTTATTCCCTGGTGGTTGTAGCAGACAAACCTCAATTTTGTCATTGAACATTTTGTGTTCTACTACGTAAGTTTTAATACCAACCTTTTTAAGGTTTTATATCTTAACAATTAGATATCTGTTTCGCATTAATTGCTTAATACATGGATGCACATTAAAGTTATTGTAGCCAGAATTTTTTAATATACAATTAAATATTTTTTAAAATCTGCTCCTTATTTTAATTTGTAGTTCAATACTTTTGTTTTGTGCAACTTGGTAGAAATCTGACTGTAATATTTAATGTTAATACAAACATAAAAGAGTCCTACATAAAATTTTGATAAAGTTGTTGTCCGCTATTTGATTTGTGTTCTTAATTGTGGCTCCCGGCCTCTTGTTAGTTGGAAACCCCTGCTCTAGATGAATAAGTTATTTGTCACAAACCCTAAGAAAGAATCTCCTTCCTCTATGGCAAGCGAAACCTTTTAAAATATCTTACAGCAGCGGCTGCAAACCTTCCACCGTACAATGACGAGTAACGCCTACAATCAATTCAAAGCTTAGTATGTGCCAAGATTTAACTCTCCTCTCTCTATGAGGAAAATTGTCTACAATATGAGGGTAAAACAATTTTCGTTACAAATTTTAAAGCCAATTTAATTCATGAAAAATATCTTACCTTTCCCAACATTTTGAGACGAATTAAATACAATATAAAAAATATTACATCACTCCATATTTTGAAAGTTTTAGCAAATTAAGTCATATTTATTNACAACGTCGAACGCCTCTCCATGCTTGGTAACCTTTTTTTTTTTTTTTAACCGGATAACAGCTTCTGTGAATTAATATAATGATCAAGTAAGCGGATGCTTAACTTTTGATCCGAGCTATCTATCTAGTAAAAACTTTTTGTCGAGATGAATGGTCGCCGTCAATCTGAATAAATAAAGAATATGATAATTAAGAAACTCAATAAACACTCAATTTACTCATTCACCTTTTGCTCTCCGCTTAAGAAAGTGAGGGATGCAAAAGGCTTTTTGAAAGAACTTATTCCAAATAAAAGGCTATCTATTGCTATTCACTTGAATTAGAAGGGAAAATTGCTTTACACTATTTACCAATATCATATTAATTTCGTCCTGCCCTTCGGAAACACTTTCTTCAAGAGGGGTTAAAATCACAACATGTATTTTAATTACTATTACATTTTATTAAAAAAGTATAAAAAAAATATATATTTAATAAAACTGGTATAGTATACACTTTAAATAATTTTTTTAGTGAGCTTTAAAGTCTAACATAGGTCAGACCGAGATAACTTGTAGTAGATGTTAATGCTGTTACTAATTTGTTGCTTCTAGTCCTTGTTTGACGGAGTGAGACCAAGTCTGTGAACCATTGAAATGCAGGAAATCAACAATAAATAGGGAGGATGTATACATGCCNACACTTTAAATAATTTATTTTTCAGTGAGCTTTAAAGTCTAACATAGGTCAGATAACTTGTAGTAGATGTTATTGCTGTTACTAATTTGTTGCTTCTAGAGACCTACTCTGACGGAGTGAGACCAGCTCTGTGAATCCATTGGAATGCATTGAAATCAACAACAAATAGGGAGGAAGTATAGATGCCTTTCCTTATAACTCCGGAGCAGGTTAAGAAGTTCAGTTTTATGGCATTTTGAGCAAGGTGATTAGGTCCTCCTGCCTTTAGAATACAGTGGGCTAATGCGGCCGCTGGCAAGAAGTGAGAGGGTGTTATTAGAGCTGTAAGTGTTGGAGAAAGACTCGACTTCCTATCCATCTACCANAGAGCAAGGTGCCTGCCTTTAGAATACAGTGGACACTTAATGCGGCTGTTGGCAAGAAGTGAGAGGCTGTTATTAGAGCTGGAAGTGTCGGAGAAAGACCCGACTTCCTTTCCATCTACCAGTGACGTTGTGGAGGTGACAAGTTTTCATTTTTTTTGGTTTTATTCGAGAGAGTATCTTTTGAGCCAGTTGAGTAGAAGAAGGGGAGTGATGACTTAAGCCTTCTTTTGCAAGGCGGTCAGTTACCAAGGCTGTTAGCAGAGCAGTAATATGGCAATTACATTCCCATAGATGTTAACATGTGGAGGTACGAAATGGAAATGAATATCATGTTGATTGGAGTGAGCTTTAATTTGTTCATAAAATAAATACTTGTTGTGTCTCTTATGAGGGTCCAGTTGCTCAGGAGTTGAATCGAGCTGCTGCTGTAAGTAAGTATCAGAAGATAGGAATGGTTGCCTTCAATCAGGACGAGTTCAAGTCCTGCATCGATTACTAACAGTTCACTTTGAAACACAGAGATGTCAATGAAGTCGAAATTGCATTGCCTAAGAGAAAATCTGTCTTGTCTAGCAGACATTATACAAAACTGNTATTTTTGAATTTCATTTACTTGTAAGGCACAGAAAATCAGATTTCTATCGAAACTCCATACTCAAATTGATTTAAATCAATTTATAAGTTTGAAGATATACATGTTTTGCTTAAGAAAGATATTAAATAAATTGACTACTATGCACAAAACTTACTTAAAATATTTATTGAAAAAATGTGTAGATACAGAATGAAATATTTGCACCTCTTCATTGTTTATATGGTATTAGCAGTCTAATTAAGTACCTAATTACCTAAATTATTAATTAATTAAATTATTAATTAATTATTCATTAATTTAAGTAATTATTAGGTAACTTTACTAAGCTTTTAACTAGAAATAAAAGAAAGTTTAAAACAATAGGTTTATGAATTATTTTAAAATTAATTAGTTTAAGCGAATGAAATTTTGAAAAAAAAAAGTTTAAAGCCATAAAAAATAATTTTACTAAATGAGCCATATAAAAATAACTTTGATAATTACATAATTATTAAGTTCGATTGTAATGTTCAAATTCTAAATGAGAAAGTAAACGCAAGTTTTGTTATATTTTTTAAAAATGATCACGCAAATAACGTAAGATTTATTAATTTAAAAATAAAAAAAAAATTAAAAAAAATAGAAATTTATCAATATATTTACCTAACAATATAGAAAGAAAATTTTAAAAAAAAGTTTGTTTTGAACATACAAATAATTTTTAACGAAGTGCTAAATAAATTTCAGAAAAAAAAATAATAAAACGCTTTTAAATCACTATTTTTTATTATTATTATTTCACATAAATAATTACATTAAATTGAATAATGACCGAATTATGAATTAAAAACAAAGTAAGGTTTAATTTCTTAAAAATAAAAACAAAAGAATTGTGATATTCGATAATATGCTTAGCTAATTAACTAATAATATTAAAAGAAAAGGTAAAAAAACTGATTGTACTCTCTAATAAAATGAAAAAAAATGAATAAAATTCGCAAAATTTTTTTGAATAAACGAAGTTGATTGACTTATGTCCAAATCCAAATGACGAAAAATAAGTTTTGTTTTAACTTTATTTCTAAAAATAAAAGCAACTCAAGATTTATAAATTTAAAATCAGTAATAAAATCAGTTCTAACTTAATTCTTTATGGGCTCCTTAAATTAGATTTCCAAAATTTTCACATTTAAAAATAAGAAAAATTTTTTTTGAAAAAAAATTACCTAATTAATGACGAAACTCTTTATAAATTCTTTTCAATAATAGATTGCGTTCAGAACAAGGCAATGGCAGCGATCACGAAGTTAGTCCTACTGAAAAGATAAATGATGTCCCAAGAAATGATATCAAGTCGCGAAAAGTTTAAAAAAAAAAAAAAAAAACTAAGAGGTGCGAAAACGAACATGCGAGATCACGATATAGTATTCTCAAAACTCTGGTTCTGATTCTACCACTTCAATCAAGGCCATTTCAACATAACGAAACGAACACCCCGAGTCGGCATCGGAACATAAGGGAAGATCCTTGCCTGTTTTATATCGCTATATCGTTATATCGCTATATCGTCTTTCCTCGAAGACTTAAATCAGATTTCTGATGCATCGCCTGGAACGAAAGTCGCTGTATCGACTTGCCGATATAGGCGTTAATCCTGATGACAAGCCATGATTCGTCTACCCTACATTATATTTTAATAATACGAATGGTGCGACCAATACACGAATTAACCAGCCAGCACCAGTAACCAGCCGCACTGAGATGCAGCTCAAACGCCAGCATCTCAGTCGTTTGAGTTTGAAACGAATGCTTTATCCACGGAAAACACCACCCAGTGTAAAACATTACACAGTCAGGAATTTCGCGGAAAAAAATGGTTAAATTACGATTAATTTAATTGTTATTTTACCATATTCAAACAAAACAGTTAAATAACCATAAATAACATGACATTCAATCCGTTAACTGTGAGAAAAACCGCTCATTAACTACTTTCATCTAGTACAGATAAATAACGAGAACTTTATCGCAGCAACTAGTTGCATCTAAACAAGCTACTTAGTTCCTGACAGCTGGGTGCATATTATAGCTGAGAAGGATAATCTATCAATCTCATGACCGACAGAACTGGGATTCAATTCCTAGCGTTGATACCACAATATTTTCTCCATTTCCTTCAACACGTGAAGAGTTTTTAGCGTCCTACACTCCCAATTTGTGACCCTGGACTACTGGAATATGATACTTTCATTCATGCATAAATGGCAGCACCAAAAG
Source organism: Parasteatoda tepidariorum (assembly GCF_043381705.1). NCBI lineage: Eukaryota > Metazoa > Arthropoda > Arachnida > Araneae > Theridiidae > Parasteatoda > Parasteatoda tepidariorum. Next base: position 48,965,236 of record NC_092207.1, on the reverse strand, counting down.
CCTAGTATTTCTGATTCTTTACGATAGGAAAAACAATCAGATAAACTAGTTAAACCTCAATTGCGAGGGTTCATTTGATAAAACAAAATTCTCAACTAATTCCAATACCCATTGCCTAATTAAAAGTTTACCTCTAATGTAAAGTTAAATTTCTCTTTTACGAAAAACCATTTGAAACCATGCTAGTTGTAAATAGTTAAAAAAAACTTATGGTTTTGTATTCTTGGTTTGTTAACCATACTAGTTGTAAGCGATTCCAAAGCCGTAAAGGTAAAGAATGTTTTTTTTACCGAACTTTACGATTAATTAGATGGACTGACTGCAGCTGGTTAAAAACCCATTACTTTAAAATGAAAATTCTAACAGTGAAATTATTTTCAGAGAAAAGATGAAACTTACTTCTAAAATATTGCGCCCTTACAGTCTGACTCTATTTTGTAAACTGTAACATTTGTGTTGCGTTTCCATATTATTTTTAAAAATAAAATCCAACTCAATATTCATAGAGTTTAAATCCAAAAAGATTCTTCAAAACTAGAGAGATAGTTTCCTACCTGCATAGTGAAGATAATTTTATTTTGTTCCGAGAAACAATTTTGAACAAGCAGAGGAACAAAATTGTAACATCAACTGTTGCTTTAGGGCAAGGTAGTTGAAATAGCCTTCTCAAAAGTTAAATGAAAACTTCAAAAAATAGAACAAAAATATGAAGATAAGGTTGAAAAAGAAACAGTAAGGGAAATTGTATACGTGGAAAAAGATTATTGGCGTAAACAAAAGTTTCGGCATTCTTTTAGGGTTAAAACAAGATAGAAATCAGAAACCGTAAACTAAAACTGTTATCTTAGGGGATTTCCTTTTCCTTTTTATTTCTTGATACGATTCTTTATTCTACTGCAAAGATTCGGTTTGGTGTGAAATTAATTCCGTAATTCGTGATCAAATTTCGATTACATTAGACAGACGAAAGGTTAAGTATCTTAGTATCGGGAAAAAAATTAAGCTGATGTTTAGGCATTTCTTCAGAAGGTTTTTAAAGCAATTATTAAATAACTCCTTTTAAAGTACTTTGTACAACTAAATAAGATTCTTTTCACAACGCTTAAATATTTACTTTACTTTCCTCATATATAGAGATAACAGTCGGCAAAGAATTCTGTTAGGTTAAAAAACATTTCGCTAAAAAAGATCGAATTCTAAAAGAAATAAAAATAAACAACTTAAAAAAGAAAAAAATGCTGCTGCCAGCCATAGAATTTTTTGAAAGTTGACAAACAAAACGATGTTAACAAAATGACGTAGAAAGAGCAACTAGATCAAAATTATGCAAGCGCAACTAGATCAAAATTATGATACCTGAGAGCTTGTCGTAACACTCCCACCTTTTGATTAATAATGAAGTACTTTGTACAACTAAATAAAATTCTTTTTACAACACTTAAATATTTACTTTATTTTCTTCATATATAAAGATAACAGTCGGCAAAGAAGAATTCTGTTAGGTTAAAAAACATTTCACTAAAAAGAACGAATTGGGTATAATATAAAAAAAAAACTACTTCCACTTAGTAGAAATAACGTTTACCATGACGCAATGCTAAATTCTATGCCACTATCCACATAAATGCCACTATCCACATAAATCAATTATTAATCAAAAGTCGAAAATCAATTACTTTTCTTTATAATGCAATAAAATCTGGCGAGCAGCTATTTAAACGATCGAACACTTCGTTTGTTTATTTGTGGCTTGAAGTTAGACTCGCAGAAAATGCCGTTCATGGGTTAAATTTATTAGGAAGAACACAACCTGTGACGTAGGCTATAGTATACCCAATTCTAAAAGAAATAAAAATAAACAACTTAAAAAATAGAAATGCTGTTGCCAGCCATAGAATTTTTCGAAAGTTAACTTAGAAATGACAAACAAAACGATGTTAACAAAATGACGTAGAAAGCACAACTAGATCAAAATTATGATACCTGAGCGTTTGACGTAACACCTTTAGTAAACATGATATTAAAGTATCATGGTCTAAAGTTTCTAGTAAACAGGATAGTAAAGTAATTAACATTTGTGTTAAAATAAATAAACTTTTAGAAAAAAGGAAAACTGAAATCTTGTTCTTCTGAGAATTGTATGATTGGAAAGTTGTATTATAAACAGTTTTTCTGCAATATTAGTCTAAACAATTGTTAGGAAAAAGATATAAATAGTGAATTAGCAGTGAATATTTGTTTAAATAGGATATTTCGAATATCATTTTATAATTAAAATGCTAAATTTTTGTAGCAAATGAAGTTACTGCAATTTGAATAGTAATATGTATTCAAACTATTGTATATAAATTGAAAGTGTAAAATACAAAAAAAATATTTTAACTGTGCCAAAACCGATATAATGTATAAAATTGTATGATGCAAATAATTTTATTGTCATTGAAAATATTTAACAAGAAATCATAGAAAATTGAAATTTGCACTTTTACTAAATAAATATGTTGTCCACAGATAATAAACGTAAAAAAAATCGTAAAATTACTGCCGGATAAAACCAACGCTGAAAAAGTAATGGATGACGAAATATTTAAATGACAAGAAAATTCCACCTTTTCTTTTTTTCTTTGTTTTACTTTAAATTAAAATATAATAACTACATAAATTAATATTAAGCCTATCATGAAATGTTAAATAACTAGATCTTATTTCGCAACATTAATTCATAAACATTCAAATCATGATTTTTGAATAAATATTCATATCTATATATGTATTTCTCTTATATGGTATATCATAGTCAGAATTGAAAACACTATTTTCTTTTTCAAAACAGACACTCTGTTTTAATTTCGGACATTCTGTAATTTATGGAATGTAGCATTTAGATTTTGGCATACTCTGCATATTTTGCGTAGCTGGGGTTAACATCAGCCGGTCTCAAATTCAGTCGTTACGTTCTCTCGCGATATGATGTCATATTTAGTGCGGTCATGCTTTTCAGGATCATTTTGAAGTTTAGATATTAGGTATGTAAAAGCTGAATTCCTGGGTATGCTTTTAGGTTCAAGGACAATAAAACAACTAAAGTAATTAAAACAGTGCTTCGAAGATATGTTGATAAAACAGAAAAAGACTTAAACAATTGAACAGAATGCTAATAAAAATATGCAAGCATCACACTATGAAAATTTAAAATTTACTTCAAAAAATAGGTATCCCTGATAAATGTTGATTTCTGTTCCCAGAAAAAAAATAATAGTCAAAATTATAGAATTCAGAATATTACCTCGTTTTTGGTTTTTTGGGAACACCAAAAAACCCGGCAATTTTTACCGAAGAGACGATATAATAATGTAAACAATAAAATATGGTTTCATAGTATGAGGTTAAATTTGGCAAATGTGGTAGAATTTGCTAATTTTACCATGATACCTTGCAGCATATCATAAATCCATTTAATTCGTTTATATTTTCTTTTCAGTGTCGCATTCTTAACTAAAAGTGCGACAGTAAGAACTATAATTTTGAAAGCTAAATGAACCATATAAACTGAGAAATTATTAAATGGTTTAAATACCGTGTATTTTAGTTTCTCCTACCAAAATTCTGCTTTTTTGTGTGTGTGTGCTTGAAATGTCATTACATAACAGTAGGTAATTTTAGCAGAATTTTCCCTCTCTTGTTTCAAACTGCGTCTTATTTAATTCACGACTCTTGTAAATACATATTAATTTTTTTGAACTATGTACAATTAATAACGTTTTACACATTGTTTGACATCGAAATGCATTTAAAAATATTTTATTCCAGAATTCATTTGTTAATTATCATTTGCATTAGTATAGTTACATTTTATTCTTGTGTTTATTTGCAATTTTGAATTCCACCAAAAGCTGCACTTGGAAACTTTAGCTACGCCAATGAACTCTTGAGGAAAAAATACGGTTTGGGACAAAAATAATATGCTTTTAATTTTATAAACTGCTTGTGAAGGTAGACTATATCCACTTATGGTACACAAACTTCAAATCAATTTATGTTTCAGGTATTTTCTTTTCATAAAGAAAGCCCGAAGCTACCACGATAGCATACTTTACCAGGCGTTTAATTTGAATCTAATGAACTAAACTGAATATTTAATCAGGGACGAGAGCAAGAAGATTTATGATGTGTTGGATAGCAATATGCCAATAACACTTGTCGCTCGCAAAATTAATTATTATTCATTACATTGTAGTTAGACTAAACATATTTAAATGAAATGCGTATCCTTTTGTTTAGTTATATTCTGAAAAGTTTCCTTAATTAGTCTGATGGAACAAAACTTTTCTACGTAAACTTTTGGAGCCAGATTCTGGCTTTTCAGTCCCGATTCTCAAGATCTATAAAGGAAAATATGGAAAAGAAAATTGCTCTTATTATGCTTATAAGAGCATACATTTAAATAACAAATTATATCTAATCATTTAGAATTTACTAATTATATTTTATTTTGTAACTTACATTATAAGCATGTTGTGATTGCTATGAATTCGGCGTATATGACATTTAAATTTCGAAAAGGACACCTACTTTGACTTTACCTAAATAGCAAGAAAAGTTTTGTAGATTGAATCAGCGAGGATTAATAGCTTTCAACTGAAGTTGATTTTAACCATGTTATTGTTAATTTATGAAAAGAGAATCATGCGGTTTTTGTAAATAAAACATTATACAATATAACTAATAATAACCATGCATTTAGAATTTAGTAGTTCTGTATTTTATTTTGCAACTTACACTACAAGCATGTTGTGATTGTTTTGAATTTGGTGTATTTGACATATTTATGTTCGAAAAAAGAAACATCTGTGACTTTTCTTATATAGTAAGAAATGAAAGTAAAATTGAAAGAGCGAGCATAAACAGCTTTCAACTCAAGTTGGTTTTAAACACGTTATTTTTCATTTACAAAAATAAAATTATGCGGGATTTGTAGATAAAACGTCATACAAGCACTAAGAAAGGTATTAGGTTATCCCAGAGAGTTTCGATTATATGTTGATGAAAGCTTTATTTTATAAAATATATATTCAACGTAATAGAAGAGGCGAGAAATGTATAACATGTTTGTAATATTTTGAATATATTGTCAAAAAAATCGAATTTTATATTTACGAAGTCGTATATTTACATTTTTTTCATAAATATTATTTGAAATGTCATTAACAAATAGTAAACAATCGGGGAACATGCCAAAATATCGATTTTTATTATTGAAATGTAATTTTGGATTTTTTTGCTTGTAAATACTTTATTTATTTATTAATTTTCAGAATCAATAATGATCTCAGTTAATTTCAAGCATTTTTATGCTGTTGTTTTTCCGCATAGCAATTTCGATTGTGATTTATACAATTTTCATATGAATTTCACGCATAAAAAAATATTTTTACTTTTGACTTTATGGCAATTAAGACTTTATAAGCATTTAAGGTTTCCCGATTTGCATAGTAAGGTTGATTTTATTAAAACAGCAACTTTTGAAAAATGTTGTATTTGAGAACTTTAACATACAGAGGAGAAAAAGTTCAAAAACAATTTTTGCAAATAAAATCTAGGTATTATATTTGTTTGTAAAGGTTTATTGAGTGCCTTCATTTAATCTTAAAAAAAGTAATATTGACATTGTCACATTTCTGCTTTGTAGGATTATTCCTCAACAGTCAATAGGATAACAGTCAACCTTGTTGTGTCAATCAAATGTAGTCGCAAATACAACCCTTGCCGTAAGGTTGCCAGTTCTCAGGGACTACTTTTTCTAATAAAAAACAAAAGTTCTAAAACAAAATAAGAGATTTTAGGTAGATCTATGTATGAAACTCATGAACAAATTGTACAGATTTGTTTGTGAATGAGTTTATCTTCATAGCGTTGCTTTTTGAACCCTCTGAGCTTGCAAAAATGATCAAATTACCAGCATTTCTCATCAGTACTTTATTTATCAATGTTTGATGAATTCATTACGGGAACAAATAAATTTCTTTTCATACACCAATGATCAAAGATGGTAGATGTATAAGTGAAAAAAAGAGGTATCCATAAATGCTGGTAAATCTCAGGACTAAAGAGACGATTTTAATACCTTTTTATCTAATGATCGGATTTACAGGTACTGGGACTGAATTTTAAATGTCCCAGGACCTAGTCTTAAACATGCTTGTTAATGAGTGTAGACTGCATTTTAAGTTTAAAATAAAATACAAAAGCGTATTTTTACTGAATAGACGTACATTAGTTTTCCCTGATTTGTATTCTTCATCCTCAGAATAACTACAATCTGGAAAGCATGATCTCAATAGTTTACTCAGAAATTTGGGATCATTAAGGTCAATTTAATTTTTTACTTATTTTCTCGTATCTTCGGGAATAATAAATCATTCTATGCAATCCATAATTAATTCCATATTTTTTTATATTTATTTTGCTTCGTTATTTAATTTACAAATGATAGAAAACAAATTATTTTCAATTTAAACAATTTACACAAATTTAAGATTTTAAATAAAAAAATTTCCAAAATTATTAGAATGGAATTCCTTGAATTGTTTTTGAAAAATGAAAATGCGCAGTGCACCAAAAACAACAACAAACAAACAAACAATGCACCACCCTGAATAACTTTTGATTTAATGATCGGATCTTCACGATCGGATCTTCAATCTTAATGGTTCGAGGGGGTGACCTCAAATATGTTAATTAATTAGAGCAGACGATATTAAGTTACGAGATAAGACACAAAAATGTACTTTCGTTGAATGCTTTACAACGGGAAATTCGGGAAGGATGGTCCCCTTAGGTCAGAAGAGCGATCCAAAGTTTGGACCTTTTAGCGTCAATTTTACTTTTCGCGTATTTCTCCATATCTCAAGAATATTTTAAGCGAATTGAAAATTTTTTGCATTCAATTATAAATTTCATTTATCCAAATATAATTCGATACAAATAATAAATTTTATTGAATATTTATTATTTCTTATGATTTTATTTCGTAATAATCCAAGCAAATTTGAACTGTAAGCAATTTTTAATATCATTTTATGATATGTAATAATACATGACAAAATACAAAATTTGGGCGAAATCGATTGAATAGTTTCTGAAAAATTGAAGTGTAAATATACCACTTACTTTAAAATTCGATTTCTCAAAAACTATTCGACTGATTTCGCTGAAATTTTGCATTTTTCTTGTGTAAAATTACGTAGTTTTGAAACTTTCAAAAAATTACTTACAATTATTAAACAAAATAATGGAAAATAATAAATATTCACTAAAATTTATTATTTACAGGGAATTATTGTTGGGATAAACGAATTTTATAATTGTGTACAAAAATTTTGCAATTCACTTAAGCTTTTGAAATATAGTGATTTCACCAAAAAGTAAAATTAACTTTAAGAGTACAAACTTTGTATCGCTCTCCTGACCAAACTATGTTGACCATATTTCCCAGATTGCGGCTACCCCCCTTTTTTTTGGGGGGCAGAAATTCGAACCTGCTGTAAAAAAGATATGCTTATTCAGAGAAAGTACGTTTTGGCGTCTGATTTTGTAACTTAAAGAATAGTCTGTGTTAATTAATTCGCATATTTGAGGTCATCCCCTCTAACCATTAAGATTGAGTCCTAGAACGGGAAGATCCAATCATTAGATCAGAAGTTATTCAGGGTGGTCCATTTTGTTTGGCGCCCTGTACATATACGACTTCTTTGCTAAAGCGAAATACGCAATTAATAACGTTAACATTACGGAGTTCAAACTATCGACTACTCTCTGTCTTAAATTGTTAGGACCATATTTTTTTAAGTTTTCTCTTGCCCCTCCCCCTAATTTAAAGGTCAAGAATCAAAATTCGTCGAAGAAATTGAAAGTTTTTGGATAGTATATTCTTGTATTTGTTTTCGCGATTTGAATATATTCTGTACGTATTAACGAGCATACTTTTAGTTTTGAACCATTAAAATTGCGGCGTAGTACGTACGTGTTAGGTATAAGTTAAGGTGTTGTATATTTTTACGCATTGTGTATTGCTTTTTGTAAAACAGTACGATTACGTAAAACAATACGGATGTTACTTTTACCACCAGTGTTATATTGCCCATCTTCTTAAGAAAAATAGTTACAGGGCGTCAAAAAGTATTTTATACAATACTAACTATAACAGCGAGAAAGATGCTGACATGTTCATGACAATGTTCCAATAAAAATAAAAAACGATGGAAACCTTAGGAAATTCAAATTGATGAAAGACCCCTAAACTTTCAGACAGAATTCTTTCTCGGAAAAAACAAAACAAAAACATTGTATCATTTCCTGGTTACCTGAAAGTTTTTTTTTATCCGAAAACCAAGGAAATGGAAAGTTGTTCACTTAATGCGAAAAAAGGGCTGAGACCAGCATTTCTCTGACTTACATTGCTTATAAAACCTACGCAGTTTATAACGAGGCAAAATGACTTCGAACAATATTTCTCAGGAATTTTTTTTAATAATTTGAATCATATTACTGACTTACATAATGTTTTCTAATATATCTGATGGAAAATTATCGGCAATTTTTATTTAAAGAATATAAAAGTTTAGCAAGTGATCAATACAGATATACCTATTGTATGAAAATGATCTTCATAACAACGTAACATAGACGTAAATACTGAATTTTGCTCCTCATTTCAACTGATAGAATGGTAATTGAAGTTTTAGATGTAAATGAAAAATATGGCAAAATTATCCTAGTTGAATATATTCATCGCGCTTTAAAAAACAAAAATTAAGTAACATAACTATACATTTGTTATGAAATCTTCTTACATGATTCTTTAAAACTAGAGTTGTATGTAATATTCAATTGTAATTGTAATATTTAAATTCGAGGGTTTATTGTTTCATGGTACGATTTCATATATTCTTAAAGAATATTTATAATGTTATATAATTCATTGTTAACTTATGAATTAATTAGAAAATCGATAATTTATCCTTATTTCTGTTTTAAAATTGCTTAAGTGATCAAATGCTCTTGTCTGTGTAATTCTGAGACTCCATTAATTTTTAACGCTTCCACCAGTAATCACACGCGTAAAATTGAACAGCAAAAATCAATGTTGATTAAATCAATGTTGTCGTCAGCAAATGGATATTTTGTCTATATTTTATTATAATCGAATATTAATATATTTTTTGTATTAATGGAAGATTCCACCTATTTTCAGGAAAGTTTCTATAAAAATCAATAAGTAAAAGCGAAGCTCAGCAAAGTAATTAAAAAAATGCATGTATATTATTTAAATGTATATAGTGAACTGATCGAACATTTATATGGGCAAGAATACAAAGTAATTTCAAATAAAATGTAATTTTTTAAGGCATCTAAAATTTAAATTAATGAAAAATATGTCTAAAAATGTATTAAAAAAATTTACTGTTTTTCAATTTTTCAGTTACTTTCTTGCAAATCTTATTATTTATATGTTTATGGAATATTTACATTTTTAATTAAATGTTTTAATTTGTCAAAAATTACTCTTAAAGAAAGGAACATGGAATTTTTTTTTTAGAAAATTCTAGAGGAAAAGTAGAATTAGTAACAAGAAGAAGAATGGAAAAATGTAGAATATTAGCACAAAACGAATAAACAAAAGTTATTTATTGAAATGAAATAAAATAAAAAAAGAAAATACTTGAGTAAAAAAATAGAATACAACAATTAATTTCTTACATAGAAGAATACTTAATAAAAATTAATTCAATTTAAAATATTTTTAAAATAATTCGCTCTTTTAAATCGTGCATTTGCGAAAGAAAAACAGCACATAAAACCCCCAAAATGCAAATTCATGAAACTGGTGACACAGCTGGAAAATCTTTCCATCAGAGCAACATTCGAAAACTCTCCACCCCGTTACGTTCCACAACTCCTAGTGGTGCCATTAGCTGAATAAAATAAAAAGAAATCGTCTGAAGGAAGGAACTATAAAATTTAAAAACAAAAATACTAGTGGGCTACTCCTTTAGTTCTCTTGACTCTAGTCGGGAACAGAAACCGCTTCCTAACATGTGGAACTCTTTTGTTTCTAAAAAAAAATGAGGAATAACAAGACAAAGGAAAACTGAAATTTTCCATTCTTTTCCTTTCCCGCCATTTTCCGCCATTGGTTCGAAGATTTCTTGTCTTCTTGTTCTTCATTCTATTATCTGGCCGCAATATCTTAAAAACACTAAGAGGATGTAGTAGTTGATTTATCAATAAAGCAAATTAGAAAGATAGATAACGGAATATATGTACTTCTTTTTTTAAAAAACAAGTGAAATTTATCGAGAAAAATGCTCATTTTGTAGCATAAAATCGAATAGCCTAAATTGCATTGTTCAGAAATCGTTTATCATGATGATTATTATCCCAGAAAGAACTAACTGGAGCATAATAATTATGAATAGTGTTTGTTTATTAATTCTTTCTCTATGAATGGTGTGAAAGCAGAGTAATTTTGATGAATGGTTTGCTAATGATTGTTTTAAACGCAAAAACCGAAGACTTGAATTGTGATATTTTTGAAAATATATCGATTTTAAAATTAATCTTGATTATGCTGTGAAGCCGTTTTTTAATGCGTAAAAAGGTTATCAATAATAAAATGTTTTATTTTTACTTCATAAACTACATGTTGAATAAATGAAATCCTATAAAATTGCATGTGTTCCAATGTAAATAAATTTTAAAAAAATGTTTCCAAAGGAGGAAAGTAAGTATTTTTATGGAATAAAAACAGCATATTAATTTAGAAGTGTTCTAAATGAATTTCATTGTGTGATATACTAAATAAGTTTCGGGAGTAAATTTATGGAAAAATTAAAAATTATTTACTTCAACAGATAATGTTTTTAAATTTCTAACATTGAACTATATAATAAATTTAAATATAAAATGCTTAGTAACATAAGTAAATTACTGAATCCTTGTGATAAAACATGGTGACTAAATTTCTACATTTTGACTATTTTTCGCATTAAATATTGTGAGAAAACTTGAAACACTTTTTTTATGCCATGATTAACTTTCTTTTGAAAATATTAGATATTTTTTATTATTTTTGTACATTTTTCTTTAAAAAAATTAACGGTGAGATTTTTAAAACAACTTGTAATTTGTGAAATATACGCAATCTTGTAAAGATATGAAGTTTCTTTAGATATGTTTAAGTAAATTTAAAACAGATCTCCCTCATTAAGTAACGATTTTGCTTCGATATCTAACACGCACTTATTTATTAAAAAATCGAATAGATATTTTCCTACAACAAAATTAAGATGTTATTTCGAAAAGCAGCAAAAGAAAAGACTATAAGATATATTTTCCTAACTCTTATCAACATTTTTTCAACGGTTTTAACTTCCAAAAAAATGATGGAATTCTTAGAAGACAACATGTTGCAGATAAATAGCAAATAACAGAAAATTGATACTTTGTTATCTTATAAGACGTATTATGGCAACAGGTTTTATAAATATCTGTTTATTGTGTTAAAAAAAATTTATAAATATATAAGCAACGTTTTTAACACTTGTATACTTTTATAGCTAAAAAAATATTAATGTGTTATGCTAACATGTAATGCAGATATACTTTTTTATGCATAAAAATTTAGAAAAAAATATTTTTGTGTAATTTCTGGAATCATTAAGGTTACTAACAATGTAAGGCAATTAACCACAAAAAATGCATGGAAAAAATGCATAAAAACCTACTATTTTAAAACAACAAAGTAAGAACATTTTTCGCATACATTTTACTACATTTCAAATATTATTACAAGGTTTCGCTGTAAAATTACGTTACTAAGAGTGAAAAGTAACATGATATTGCAGTTTTTATAGTCATTGTAACATTGCACGAGTATCTAAAATTATAAAAAAATAAAAGCAATTTAATATTTTACTTCTAAATCTAACAATTAAGGAAGCAATATTTTATGTAGCAAAATATACAATGACACAACATTTTGTTTTATTTTATTTTATAACCGTCGTGTGTTGAGCAGCCGACCTAATTTTGGGTTTATGGCTACTCTTATTCCTTATCCTTGAAATTTAAAACGTAATACAGGAGACAAGAGAACTCCTGGATCAAGTATTGGACAAGATTTGTCCTTGTGGAGGCTTTTTGATGGTACTAAACCTCATTTGCGTTACATTGAGAGGAAAATCACGTAATATCCCATGGTTAGCCTGAAGACAAGGGAACTTTAGCCCACGTGCCTTCCACCACTGAGGGTATTTTACATCGGTACTGTGGTCGTTGCGAGCCGGGGGCAGAATTCGTATCGAAGAGCCAACGCTGGGATTCGAATCCGGTTCAATTTATTGGAAAGCGAACGCTCTGTAGCCTGAGCCACCACGGCTCAATATTTACTATTCATATAAATTCAATGTCTGTATTCCTATAGTCTCCCAAAAATTCTTCTAGTGTATATGATGGTTTATTTGGAACATTCCTTTATTTGGAACATACTTTTATATTTTTTTTGCTAAAGCACAAATTTTTCAGACGTTCTATAATTCAGCTTAGTTTCAAATATCAATTTTTAAAGATTTGCTAATGCAAGAATTATCATAAAAGAAAACATTACATGGGCAAAGTAGCAACTGGTAGTATAAGGGTAAAAACATTGCAGTTATTACCTAAAAACAGGATTTTAATACTGGTGGTGGCGCATGCAAAAAATATCCATTTGTAAGTGCGTTAGGATCTTAATTTTGTGAAGTAGAGTACAATTTAATTCCAATTTTTTAATAGTACTTATACTTTGAGACTTTTATGTATACGTTTTAGTATAGATAAGAGTATTGAGCACTTATACTTTCATGCCTTTTATACTTATATTTACTTTTTTTATATCGAGTAAAATAACATTATTGCTAATAAATCAATGGAAATGATTTTTCTGCAGAATACACTGTAAAAAATTCAAATTAAGGTAAAAAGTACCAAATTACGGTAAAAAGTACCTGCACTCAAGACGTGGTACTTTTTACAGTAAAATCCATTTTACTGGAGCATGTTACGGAACAAGAACTCTGAAATATAGTATTTTTTACCGTAGTAATTACCGTAAAATCCCTGAATCACTCTAATTAATTGAATATTACTTTGAAAATTATGGTATAATATATTACGGTTCTGCCTTTCATCCCTTCAGTGATTCTATAAAATGAGTACAAAGCATGCTCGGGGACTAAACACTGAAGATTCCACGCTGGGCTGACCCAGGGCTAAAGAGAGTAGAAGGGCTGGTTCACTCCTTTGAAGTATCTTTCGCCGCGCCGATCCTCCGACGTCACTCTAGTGACGTCACTTTGGCGCAAAGCTCTCACTTTTTCTTCAAGAACGGAGCGTTTGGCCTTACTAGCTCTAACTAATATTGGATCATTTCTTTTTGCGAGATATTCTAAGACATTTGTTATTTTCTATAATGACTTTCCTCAGTCTTTGCAGTGAATTTACAAGAATTTAAAACTATTATCGAAATGCCAGTTTGCGCGATTGCAACTTGCAAAAATTCTGATATAAAAACAAAAGGAAAAAGTATAATTTTTCGCGTGTTCCCTAAAGTAAATGAACAACTATGTAAAGAATGGATTCCGAAATGACACAGTTAATATAAAACAGCAATACGTTTATTCTGTCGTAAAGAACTTTTATAAAAATTCATTATCTAAATAGAAACCGCCTCGTTACTTCATAAAGAAAGGCAGGTGAAAAGAATTAAAAAATAGATAAAGTCAAAGAAAATTAAAATGTAAGTAAAAAGTATAAATAAAATATATAGTATATAGTTGAAATTCTCCTAATTTCATAACATATTTTTTAATGTAGTTATTCTAAATATTTATGATTTTTTTTAAAAATTATATTCTCTTCAATTTAAATATCTATAAATTATATCATCGTAAATTTAAATGTCTATAAACAATTGTAAAATTTCTAATGTCATTATGAACCTAAATTATTATTTTGTTTCAGTAATTAGCGTTTAAGGTTGATGTTTCCTAATGATTAAGTATGAACAAATTGCTATTAACGACATATTTTAAAATCAGGGATTCTAAATTTAACTTAACTTATCTTTATAAAAGAATATGTAGATAAAAAAAGTGTCGATATATGCCTTCATTTTTCTTAATAGTTAAAGTTAAAACTGAACTTTTTAAAATAAAGTATTTATCGTGTCATTTTCACCAACTAGCAAAACATTTTTATAAGTTTAAAATGGTATTTTTTTAATATAATAACCAAGAAAGTTTTTTTTGAACTATGTTTATGAACGGAAATAATGTGTTAATTACGTAAAGTTTGAAGGCTAATAACCAGAAAAAGTCTAACTTATTTTTACAAAGAGAAAGATGCAAAGTTATCATATCTTTGCTTGCGATCTCCGAGATCTGTGGACACAGTGACGTCATGAGGAGGGAAATCGTAACTTCAGCTCTAAGAGCGCAGTGAACTAGCCCTTGTATTCTCTTTAGCCCTGGGGCTGACCAGCCAACCGTAGCATCTGTTCCTGCACCGAAGAGCTTAAGATCTTGAAAACTGGGACGCGCACAGTAGGATTTGGCTATCATGGGTCGTCGTGTTACTCAGTTTAGTTTAATATTTTAAGGGGGAAATGGATTTTATGGTTAAGATGAATTTAATGGTAAAGTGGACTTTATGGTAAAAATGGAGTTTACCGTAAAAGTACAGTTTACGGTAAAAATGGAGTTTACGGTTGATGCATTTGAAGTTCCGATACTTTGTACCGAAATTTGATCCGGAATTTTTTATAGAGTAGCATGTAACATTATTGTTTTCAGAATTTTAAATGAAGAGTTTAATTATGGTAGCAAAATGGATATAGTAATTCATATATTTTAAGAAGCAAATCAAAACTTTCATTGGGCATTTATAAACGGTTTTGCATATCTCATAAGTTGCGAATGCAATGATGCTTTATAATAATAATCTAAGTTTTCAGTAATAATAATATGTGATATGTGGACGTTATTGGTTCATACGTTTTTATTTCTTTTTATAGTCATGCTGAATTTAAATGCATTTAGTTAACAGTTTCTTCATTCAAACTTTCACTAATTTTTATTTTCCTAATTCAAATAAAATTTACTTGTTTGCGAAATTCGTTAAATGCAATTAGGAAGACATTGTTTACTAACAGAATTTATATTACATTAAAAGCAAATACTTGGATCCTTTTGGAATTAGAAATAATTTCATTTTAATTGATGCGTTAAGTTTTCCTCATAAAATTTCTACTTAAAAATAATCATTAAATTATTGAGTTTAAAAACAAAAGATTTTATCGAATAATATCTTCATTTTAATGAGTATATGTTGTACTGATAAATTTTAATGATTAAGAATTCATAATGAGTCTGATGAGTTATAATTGCTTTTAAATTCAGTTTAATTTTTAATTTTCAAATTAACTTATTTGTAGTTGAATGGAATTGATTTTAAAATCTTGTACTTAATTGGAATTATTGCAGCAAAATGTTATCTTTAAATTGAAAGAAATTTGCATTGATTATACATCGAGTTTATCTTCCGTTGTTTCAAATTCTCTTCGTTTGATTCATGAAATTTTTATCAATTATTAGATGACTCCAGTGCTCAGTTGCTCCATATTTTTATATGTGTAGAATTTCAATCAATTCTATACGATTTAACGTCGTGTATCATAAAATCAAATAAGCTTGTAAGAATCAACTCCTATTGCACCAGTGACACTGATTTTACTTTTTATCTAAAAAAAAATCAGAATTTCAATTTCGAAAATGTTAGACATTTTTAATGAGATTTGAGAAAAAAGGGGAACTTGATGAAATGGGGAATTTATAATTAAAACAGATATTATTCAGAGCTACATATTATAAATTGATAATCGAAAATGTATATTAACCAACTTAATGGTGACCTTTTAAAATAACGCGCCGCTCACACCAGCTGCTCATCTATGCTAAGAACTCGAGTCTTTTTGTCAAACATTTTACTTCCAACAAATCGATGTTGATGTAAAATATCTTCAGTGGTAGACAGATCATGGGTTAAAGTTCTCTTGTCGTCAAGCTAACCATGAGAGATTTTCGTGGTTTTACTTTCTATGTAACGCAAATGTTGTTAGTTACACCAAAAAGTCCTCCATGAAGGCAAATTTCTCCCAATGCATGATCCAGGAGTTCCCTTGTCTTCTGGATTGGGTTAAAAGTTAGTTATAATTAAAAGTTAGTTAAAATGAGTCAAAGTTAGTTAAAATGAGTTAGCAGAGAGTTAGGCACGGTTGTTATTAGCACATTTTATATATAAGACTTGAAAGAATTAAAATATAATGTTTAGATTAGGGTAATTGGTTTAATCAGGAATGCACAGAAGAAAGAGATTAATAATAAAACTGGAATGAAAATGGTAAATAAGGAAAAAGTAAAGATACGATAAAAAAAGATTCCAAACAATGTAATGTAAGACACACATTTAAGCGTTTTTAAATAAGGTGCTTATAGCAGGAAATAAATTAAAAACTGGAATGAAATAATTTTATGAATGTTAATTTTCAGCATTTTATTTAAAAAAAACAGTAACTCTTTTTTTAAATTTAGTTGTCTTTTTTGATAGCTTTGAGTTTAATGCAGTTAAAATAAAAGCTTAAATAACTTGGAACATAGTATAACTAAACGCAACAATGTTTTCTTGACAAAATCTAAAGTACTTGCAAAAAATTGTTTTGATGTTCCAAAATTCTAAAAAGAATAAAAAAACAGTTTTTGTTATTCCTTTAAAATAAAAATTCCTCATTGAATTGTTTATTTGAATTTTCTTTTCATATTGAGGAGCATTAAAATAATGATTAAATAGTATCAAATTCGTAGAAAAGATAATTTTTTTTTACTTTTGTTGGATTTTTCGTTTATTTTTCTGAAACTGCAAGTAGAATAATTGGATTTATTTTAAAAATTTAGATTTATTTGTTATAAATGTAATTTCTTTTAATATAATATAAATTTAAATTTTGTAAAAATTTTCTTTTACGTCTGTGCTTGAGAGAAACTAGTTCTGAAATAATAATTCTATCTTCTATTTCAGTATAACGTTTCTATCTTTTATTTAATGAATGAAAAGAAGTTACTTTGTCATTTTTCATTATTATCAGATGTATTTATTATGCAAAGAAAGTTATATATATACTTCAGCAGCACTCATTTAAATACGAAATTTTCATTTTTTGTTAGTAAACATAAATAAATCACGTTAACACTAAAATAAAGAACTTTATTCAGATATTTTTAGCAACCATCATAATTATTCAGACTATAATAAGCAAATATAACTATTTAAATTCAAAATACAAAGTAACTGAATTTTAGTAAAATATTTTCATCTTGATATTTTGTTTCCTTTCTTCGTCAGGTTCTATTTTTAAATATTGTTAACCGCAGCTTCAAAAACAAAATACGAACCACAATCAAAATTTTCAACCTGTTAAAAATAAATATGAATAAAATCTTGTTTAAATATGCTTAAAAATACTTATTTCTTCCATAAATGAATATATATATATATATATATATATATATATATTAT
>NC_092207.1:48846577-48946610 GCF_043381705.1 Parasteatoda tepidariorum | reverse complement strand
TTTTCCCTTTTATCAATAATTATTTTAGCATATATATATATATATATATACATATATATATTGACAAAGAAGTTTTTAATAAATTTATTAATAATTGCAACATAGAATTAACGTAATGATTTTATATTTAATTTAATTGCATCAATTGGATATATAGTGTTCTTTTTAATAAAATTTTGGAGAGTTCGTCTATTTGCTTTTTCGATTAACAAAAATTACTACAAATGCTTTTAATTCGTTTCATTTGATTGAAAATGGTATTTAAATAAATGTTTTTAGAAACATACGATTCCATGCAATTAGTTTATTTATATTAAATTTAAAATCATTTTTTCTCTCGCATAAATCAACAATGTAGATATTTTCTTCTTTTTCAATACATAAATCTAAACAATTTAAAATTAATATTGTCGTCATGTTTACGAAGCAAGATTAATTCCTCGGATAAAATACTATTTAACAAAATTGTGTAGTTTTGAAAATTAAAGGTAAATGAAGCGTCAGTAAATCTAAAAACAAATTTAATATTAAGAGCATAATTATTTCATAATAGTGTAAAAACAAGTTTGCTAAAAGTGATGAAAGTTTAGATCCCTGTCTTACACATGTGAGCAAAATCAATATGAAGAAAAATACGTATAAAACATTTATTTAAATTAAAAAATGAAAAATAAAAAACATTTATTTAAAAATCATATATAATCAAATTAATGGAATTAAAAGAATTTGTAGTAATATTTATTTAGGGAAAAAACAAATTGACGAACTCTTCCAAAATTTGATAAGGAACAATGGATATCCGACAAATTAATTGAATTTTACTTACATTAGTTGGATCATTGAGTTAATTGTATGTAATATTTATTAATAAATTTATTAAAATATTTTATTACCTAAATTTATACTTTTACCGTGCGCAAATCCAGTTCGGGTAAATCCATCTTATATAATTGAAAGAAAATAAATAAATCTGTAGCTTTGTGATATTACCTTATTTAGGCAATCCACGGAAAATTTTATGTAAATTATGAGCTATTAAATGAAATAAAACTGTTATTCCTACTAATAAAATGAAGTAAAAAGTAATTCTGTGACTTAATGTTGCTTTTTAATTAATGTAATATTAAATTAACGTTGTATTTTTAACACAAAGTTTGCGTTTCGTTATGGAAACAATTTGTAATTAACTAAGATTAAAGCAACTTAACTCATATAATCATGCTTAGCCATAATTGTGGAAGAAAATAAAGGCGAATTTATTCTCAGTTGAAAGAAAAACGTATTCTTATATATTTACTTGAAAAAAATTGGTTTTGATGATACATCAACTGGTCTGACTGCAACTGACGGAGTGTTATGCAGCATTGATAATTTTGTGAACTCGAGTTTTGGATACATTATGTTTATTGAAAATTTAATTGTGTTTTTAAACATTTATTGCAAAAGTTGTAAACTACTCAAATTAAAAATAAACCTTTTATGAAATCCTGTCTAAAATTACTTATATTTCTACATTAGAAAGTTGAAAAAAGTAGAAAGATTGTAAAAAATAACATACAATATTGTTTTGATAACTTTTAGCAATTAAAACTACTGTAAAAATGAGAATACAGATTCCATAATTAAAATATGCATTTTTGTGATCATAACTTCTTAAAAAATGATTTATTTTGCAGTTATTAGTCTTTCGATGTATTTTCTATAATTATTTAAGTTGCCAAATGCAAAGACACATTCCAAATTGGTCTAATTTGGTCGCAAATAATGTGAGGAATTTATAACTGCATAGTAATCTTTGAAGTTTGGCGAGCATTAACGAGTAGATGGTGGATTCCACTAAATCTTAATAACCCATTTACAAAATGGGAGTAGTTTTTGCAAAAAACGATTGGCATTTATTTCTAATTGATACCAGTTACGAGGATCACTCTTTCGATATCTGTTTGCGCAAGCATGGACTACACGGTATTATTTTCTAAAAGAGAAATGTTTCAAAATATTTATGACTATCAAAGTGAGTTAAATGTTTCATTATAAACTCTTTCTGTATTTTAAAACTACATTTGTACAAAATATATTCTAAATTTTTTAAAAAAAAAGTAAGCCCTATTGATATTAATACAACTTTTCCCTGACATTATGTTTAACTGAAATGCTTAAAAATGTTAGATAAAATATTTTAGTTTTGCGTTTTGCATTCAATTTTAAATAAGACACAAATTCTTAAAATCTTTTAGAAGACAAAATTCATCTTCGAGAATTCAATTTAAAACTTTTGCTTATACTGACAGGGATTCAATATCATAAGTCCTAAAAAAAGAATCTTACGGGATAAAAAGGAGCAAGAGTAACGAAAATTGATGGATAGATATTCTTCTCCAGCTATAAACTCGATGTTACCATTATTGCATAATGCAAACTTTTCATCATCTCCAGCATTTGCGGTGACTCCGGAGAAAGACCAACGGCCATCTTCCATTTTTTCTCCATAAACTTAAAATTCTTTTTTCTTTTAGGCTTGTCTTATAGCTTGCAAACGATGTTCAAGATTTCGTTTGGTGGCAGACGACAGTTATAGCAGCATATCAAGCGTGCCCCCTGGTGATTTTTTCTCGAATTTTTTTTCTTCTCTCGCTACTTTGCTTGTTTTTGAGAATTCGATCATTGGAAAATAACATAAAAGTAGTTCTACATCGATTCTGTTTTTTTTCCTTCGGTTTCTCAGTTTTCCGTATTATATATCAAACTTCAAACTCGAAGCATGAATCTGCCATCTTTTTCCAGCATTGCATTCGGAGATATTTCCTCTCAGTTTTTATATTTTTGTCACGACGTTTGCATTTCGTGTTTTTCTCTCGTTTTACATTTCTTTAGACTCGATTTGTCACTATTCAGGAAAAGCAGATATTTCTTTCCTGGGTTGTGGCAGTAAAAATGCGCTTTCTCTCACTTTCTTTCAGCAAGCATTTCTCTCTCTCTTTCTTCCCTTGAGTCGGCAGCGCTGCGGAAATATCGCATACAAAATATAGAATTATATTAAGAAGGAAGGGTTTTGAGTTACTGCCTTTCGCTGAAATGAAATTCGAGAAAATGCGATTGAAAATGGATTTCAGTATAAGCATTTGTAAGTATTAGGTTTAATGACATTGTATGCAGAATTCTATCATCGCACGTTGGCAGAATATATTTCGGTATTCCAAACTCAAAGTAAAAAAGAAAACAATAGACATTCATCTGAATTTTTTCTTATATAAATAAGATTTAATTAATATAATTATTTCTTTTTCTTATTGTTTTGTATTAATATAAGAATGTTTTACATGTGAATATATTATGGAATTATTGCGCAGAAAAAAGTAGTATTGAATAAATTCTTTAAATAAATTAAACTCAGTTTTCGTAATCTACAATAGAACAATGAAAGCGAAAATGGATCATACTAAAGTTCATAGCTAAAATTTCATGAAGTTAAGGTAGAACAATTTCAACATTTTTTTTCCTGATTTTTATTCAGATTAGATCATCAGAGAATCAAGTATTTTCTACATATTTTTTATTAAAAAAACTTTATATTTGAATATATTGCATAAAACAAATTCAGAATTTAAATGAACTTAAAATTCATTTAACAATCATCTAAAATACTTTCTCTTGATATATTTTATTTCTGCTGTTCCAATTACATTCTACATGTTTCTATTAACATCGAAATAAGTAAGAAAAAAGTAAACAGAGAAGTCAGAGACACAAAATATTTACACATTTTTGAAAATAATATAATAATACAATTATATAAAATATCACCTTGGTTGTTATTTGAAAATTAGTTTAACTGTTATTTCTATTCAATATATTTTAATTAAAAAATATTTAATTCAAATTAAATCTGATGTAACAAACCAAAAAAAGAAGGAATTAATGAAAACAAACCAAAAAAGAAAAAAAAAAGAAAACGTTTAGAGCGTGGAAAATAAAATTTGATTTTATTTTCAATGATCTTTATTCAAATGCTTTTTACTAAATATGATATGGTATTTATTACATTGTAATACATCATTTTGAATTTTAATGTATACCGAGAGAATAATAAATAATATTTTAAGTACTTAGTATGTTTTTAATAGCTTTTATGTTATTTTTATGCCATTTCTTTCAAAAAATGATTGATTCATATTTTATTATTTTCAAAACTTAATGTTATCACTGAGATATCAGAACATAATTTATAGAATGTTATATTTAAAATGTTATTAATTTGGAAATTAAAATAGCGCAAAAATATTACACTGTGATACATAAAATGGTTTTATGTATTGAGTATTGAATTTGCATTTATAATGTTTTTTAATGAAAATTATTTCTTTATCTTTTAAAAAGGAAATTAAGTCTCTCAAATCACAGTAGTCATACATTACATAACTAAATTAAAAACATTATAAAAAATTTTAATTCTAAAATTATTATACACTTTATAAAGCAATATTAAGCCCAAACTAATTTTATTATATCTCTGCTTTTATTCATAAGTATAAAAAATATTCTTAATACATTAAATAAAGATTTTTTAAAGAAATCTAAGTACTAAAAGTAAAAGTTAAGTACTAGGAAAAAAATATATGATTTTTTTTAAATGCTGGGCCTTAATTACGCATTATTTTTGCATTGCATAAATTGCGATTGTTTCTTTTTCAAATTAAATGCATCATAGTTCTTCCTTTTTTTCATTAATACGCAAAAGCTTAAATTTCAAATTACCATATTTTGAAACGTTCTTTGATGTAGCATGAGCTTAAAGATAATATCCTTAATGTCTTTTAAAACTTTAAATTTTCTTTTAAATTGAGACTTCTTGGTATAAATAAAAAATCATCTTCCTTTCTTTCTATGATTTATTTTTAAATAAAATGCATTTTATTGAGAGGTAAAAGAGATTTTGGAACATTTTGAAATAACTTTAATAAAACGATCAAGAATTTATAAAACTTACTGCACTAAAAAATGAATATTATTCTACCTGAAAGCTATCTTATAATAAAACATTCTTTTTTAAGGTATTTGAATAAGTTATGGCATTGATTTAAATATTACTCGAATTTCAAAATCGGAAAGTTTATACTGAAGCATAGTTTTTGGGATAAGTTTGTAAGTAGGTTAGTTTATTTGCACTCCAGCAAGAAAAAAAATCATTCTAATAGCATATGATCAATAACCAGAGCTAACCTTACTTTAATTATATTTTTTCCTGAAACTAAATTTAGTAATTAAAACTGTAGTGGTCTGTTTACGGTATGATACTCATAACTTAAGTTCATTATAACCGTCGTTGAACAGTCGACCCAATTTTTGGGTTTACGTCTACTAATGTTCAACTACGTAGCCATGAAATTTTGAACCCAATCCAGAAGACAAGGGAACTCCTGGATCTAGTATTGGGGGAAATTTACCTTCGTGGAGGTCTTTTTGATAGAATTAACCCAAATTTGTGTTACATAGAGAGGAAGACCACGAGAACCTCCTATGGTTAGCCTGACAGCAAGGGGACTCTAACCCATGATCCGTCTACCACTGAGGATATTTCCCGTCAGCACTGTGGTCGGTGCAAGCCGGATGCGGAATTCGGATCTTCTGGGATTCCAACCTTGTTCACCTCATTGGAAGGCGAACGCTCTATCTTCTGAACCATCGCGGCTCAAGACTTAAGTTTATGCAATTAATAACTTAATACTTATAACTTAAGTTTATGCTTATGAAATTTAGGTTTAGTGCTACTTTATGATATCTAGGAAGCTTCGCCCCTTTGTAGCTGCTGCTCTCTGCCATCGAAAGTAAAGCTGCAGCATTATCGAGATTACTTTGTAATCTTCCCTTCTTCCTCTCGCGATATTCTAGTTTCTGACTCTTGGTAAGATCCGTAGTATTAGCTTGTTTAATGTGTTAGCAGATAAATTATATTAATTATATATCGTACCTTACCAAGTTACAATATAATAGACAACTGTGAAAACATTTTGTCTAACAGATAATTATTTTTATGAAGCAATTTCACGACAAGCAATAGAAATACTCTGAAACGACATAAATTTGTAATTTTTATTATACCTTGAAAACGTAATTCTGTTTAGATAAAATATTTTGCTAAACTCTTTTTACTAATTGATGATTCCGTGAGATTTAAAATCAAACGATTTAATTTGCTTAATAACTTTTGATCTAATGATCCGATTTTCACGTCCTAGGACTCAATCTTAAGGGTTTGAGGGGTGACCTCAAATATACTAATTAATTTGTGCAGACGGTATTTTGAGCTGCAAAATCAGACACAAAAACATACTTTCTCTGTATAAACATACCTTTTTTTTTCTTCGGATACGGATTTTTTACCCTCAAACTACAGGGAGTAGCCGCAAATCTGGTGATAATGGTCACAATAATTTGGTCAGAAGAGCAATACGAATTTTGGTCCCCTTAATGTTAATTTAACTTTTTTTGTGTATTTCGCCATATCTCGAGAATTTTTTAAGCGAATCGAAAAATTTTATATTCTATGATTTCTTATATTCCTATTATTTCTTACATTCTAAAATTTATATAATTCTATGTAAAAAAAAGAGCGTTTAGTAAATATTTATTATTTGATATTATTTTATTTAATAATAATCAAAAAATGTTGAGCTGTAAGGTATTTAACTTTTTACATCATTTTAAAATATGTAATTTACATGGCAAAATACAAAATTCGAGAAACTTGGGTGAATTGTTATTGAGAAACTGAATTTTAAATGTACGACGTTTTTAAAATTCGATTTCTCAGTAACTATTTGAATGATTTCCCTCCAATTTTGTATTTTTCAATGTAACATTAGATACTTTAAAATGACGTACAAAATTGTTTACAATTAAGATTTTTTGACCTTTAATTAGATAAAATATGAAAAAATAGTAAATATTCACTGAAATTTACTTTTTGGATGGAATTTTCTTCGGATAAACGAATTTTATAATTGTGCAAAAAATTTTTTAAATTTGATTCAAAAGTTCTTGAGAAATGGCGAAATACGCGAAAAGTAAAATTAACATGAAATAGTCGAAACTTTAGATATCTCTCCTGACCTAAATATTGAGACCATGTTCACCAGATTGCGGCAAATCCCTATATTTTGGTAGTTAAAAAACCGAATCTGTTGAAAAAAACAATATGTTTATTCAGAGAAAGCACGTTTTTCTGCCTAATTTCATGACTTAATATATCGTCTGCACTAATTAATTAACATATTTGAGGTCATCCCCCGCGAACCCTTAAGATTGCATCCTAGAAAGTGAATATTTGATCATTAGATCAAGTGTGTCATACTAGGAGCATTTTCTTTCTATATGTATATTTATGTAATTAGGCGTATTAAATTAGCATTGATTATATAACTAAAGCAACAAATAAAAATTACATGCCATGTGTAATGAATTTAGAATAATGTATTTGATTTAATAATATTTTTATCCATCATCTTAATTATTGATCTAATTGTTTGTTAGATTTAATGCAGAAATATAAATGCTAGGTTTCGTGAGTGTTAAGATGAACACATTATTTTCTATTAATTTTGGGGTGTTTTTTTGTACAACGCTTTCTTATGATTTTATTTCAAAGCTTTTTTTCCTTACTTTCTTGAAATTAGTTATGTGTGTGCGACGTTATGTGTGTATGATTATTTCCTTTGCACGTAGAAAGTCTCACTTAACTATCTAATTCATTCTTAAAACTAAAAAAAAACAGAAAAGAGAAACAAGATTCAGGTTTTATTATAAAGTATTTATTAGAAAGCAACTATGTTATAAATGCGTGCTTATTCACTATTATAAAAACACAATGTGTGTTTAATTATAATTTTGAATTCATTTTAATTTATATTTGTGTGATAAAACGAGCTAAAAAATACACTAAATCATTAATGTGACATTGTGACTCTCTTACTACATAGTAAACATTCCTATAAAAATTAATTCTCTTAGTTTTAATATAATTTACCTTTAACTATGTGAATTAAATAAATAACTGTAATAAACATTTAATTACTTGAGATCAAATTTCAATCACTTGAAATTCAGAAATACATTATTTAGTTTAAATGAATTTGCTTGTCTGATAAAAAAGAATATTATTGGTTTTTGAAATATACTGTTCTATGCTTGTTTAAGAATTAAAACATAATTAATAACTCCGAACTATATTGAATTACTTTTTATTTGTGTCAATTTTCTTTGTAATATTTAGATAACAAAGAAACTTTCTCTGATTACATGATCATTTATCATTAACCTTTTTCTAAACAAGTTAAACTTTATATAGTAATTAATTTTGATTTTTTAAATTTTTATAGTAATTAATTCTGATTAAAAGATCAGTTTATTTTGATTTTGTTCATTATTAACTACTTGTTCATTAAAATTTACTAAAAGAAAATGAGATAATAACCTTTTAAAGTTTAGTCGTTAAAACAAAACGATAAAAAATTTAACATTTCTTTTTTATCTAATAATGAAATTAATTACTTTGTCTGAATTAATTATGCATTTCAAAACTTCTTTAATTAAAGCTAAATAAATGCAAAATATTGATATTGAATAAAAATGCACTGTATGTATTATACTTTAATAACTCTTACATTTTTGAGTATTGGAATTTAAAAAATTTAATAGAAAAATTAATTACTTTAGTCCTGATTTTTGTATTCAACATAAATCTTTTAATGTTAAAACTTATTATTCTGCTTTAAGCCATTTAGTGCAATATAATATTGCAGTGTATCACGCAGATATTATGTGAAAAAAAATACGAATTACTAAAATTTACATATCCTACATGCTGAAATAATTTAAAATAATCTTTAAAATAATTTAAAAGAATTATAAATTTAAATTTAGTTTCAAATTTCGAAAAATAAATTTCGTTTTTTTTTTTAAAAAAAAACGTTGCAGGTGTTATTTTCTTAAATAAATTAAATAAAAATCAGTCAATTTAATCTTCTAGCAATTAATCTAAGCTCCTTTAAAAAGATTTCTGGAAGTAGCACTTCTGAAACATTTCAACAAAGGCAATAATCAAGATAATCCCCAATGGTCTCGCACTATTAGAACAAATTTCTAACCAAAACGATAACAAAAACTAAACTTTGCTTGTTTACTTTTTTATGTGCTTATTCATGTTGAGCCACGATCTTTGTACCACAACGTAGTCCACCGTAGTTCATCGGATTTTGGTGGGTAGGATCCATCCTCTATCATCGCCCACAGCATTTGCTTATCCAAACAGTCAAAGAATAAAGTATGTGTGTTCTCTCACAATGCTTTGTCATTGTAGCGAGATTAATTCGCTATAGAATTCCTGTCTTGGAAAGTAAGGCTTAGCTGTTTTGTTTCAGGCAGTGCTTTTCCAATAAAAGTCGAATATTCAAGGCACAGACTTTAGTGGTGATCTTCAGAACCTTTTTTCTTTTGTTAAGTTGATGTAGATCGTACATACCTTTTCTGAGAACTGTTATTTATTTTCTTTTATGGAGCGTATTCGATATTTTTAGTTTGTTTTTCTAACCAATGTAAGCTAAGATCTTTATCGTAAATATTGTTTCTACGTAAGAAAATACGCAAGCATGCAAAATAATTCTTGTGACATATTTTGTAAACCAGATGTATAAAAAATTAATGGTTTGAAAAAATCAATTTCAGAAAAATGGAAGGGATTAAAAATGTTGGTTTTGTTGCATTCTGCTTGGGGCATTTGAATTTTTTTTCTTAAAACTTTTACATTTGTTACGAAGATTGGTGAAATGTGAGGTTGTTGACAACGCTATGTAAAATTCCTGATCAAATTGCGATAAAATGTACCAGCACACTAAGTGCCAGCGTTTTTTACCGTAAAAGTTTTTTAACGAAATTTTCCCAGAATAACAAATAAAGTTGCACGGTAAAAATAAATTTTACGTTTAAATGGATCTTATGAATGCTGCACTCTGTACTTTTGTACCGTAATTTGATTCTGAATTTTTAACAGTGTTGAAAAACTGTGAAAACTGTTTAATGTTTTATGTTCAATCATTTATCATTGTTCTACATGTTTCGAAACTTTGCATTAACACCTGATAATTTTATTCTCACACTGCAACACGGTTTCTCACAAACGATGTTTTTAAACCATTATTTTATATTTTTTTGAATTTAGTAGTGAACAAGCAATTAAGTAGTTGACAAGATTGGATTTAATTTTGGAACTTTGTGAAACTGAGTATAACGTAGTAAACCGCACATTTCGACCTCCTTCTAATTATCTTTAGTAGTTTTTTTTTTAGATTATCAGTTATTTTTGACACACGATAAATAAAAAGCTCCAATGTGACATGCAAAAAAAAATTATTTTAAGTCAAATATATTCTCATAAAGTATTTGGGAAATAATATTATAAGTAAAAAGTTTGAGGAAATTGGAAACAGTTCTGCCATTTTAAGTATAAAATTTTTTTTTGTCTTGTTTTTAATCATAAGATTGTTTTGAAAAAACTCTAGAATAAGAGGTAAATGAATATTTATGTCTGATAAAAGTAGAATATTTCTTTGCTATGTTTAATGTCTTACGTTGAAGGCAGTAGCCTCCGAGTCTCAAAGAACAAGGTTCGAAGCAAAAAAATGTCTTAAAATATTTCCTATTAATTAAAAATAAGCTAGAATTAGCAAATCAGAATAAATTTTAGTTAGGTTTTTGATACTCAAAGTTTAGTAGATTATGTTTTTCTTCAATAGTAAATAGTTAGGAAATCTGTATTTTCGACATCATTAAACTCTAAAACATTTTAAGTATTTTCTCGGTGATTTTCAGTTTCTTCAAAAATACAAAATTTTAGGAATGGTTTCAGAATAGTAGAAATTAGTTATGAAGAAAATGTTTACATTTTAAACATTTATGTTTATGGCAAATGTTTTCAATATATATTTTCTGAGTGCTTCTTATTTATGATGCTTGTGTTTACGTGATTTTATGTAAGTTGTTTGCTAAAAAAATTACATTCATTGATCTAAAAATAAAGTTGAATGTTACTAGAGATTGAATATCGTAGACATTTTTTAAATTACCGTAGCATCTATTATTGTTGTAGAAATTATATGAAAGCAAAATTTTAGTTTCAAAATTCAATTACAGACTCCACTATGCAAAACTTATTGAAGTTAAAGCGAACTTCTATTTCGACTCTGTAATTAATGCTTCATAGCACATTATACTTAGATCAAAGATCTTGTTTAATATTAATTTTTACCTCATAGTGAGTAGTATGTATATCTGTAGCTATATTTGTTTAAGTTATTTATAGGATTTATTCGCGAAATTTGAAATATATTTCGGATTCAATATCAGAAAATAAATTCTTTCCGAATATAAATGCGTTGGATTTCAGTTATTTATTCAGAAATCTCAAAACAGCAGATACCTGTGGCGAAATTCTTTGCCGTCTTTGAATAAAACATGGATATTTAATTGAAAAATCGTATGAGGTATTCTTGTTTCGTAAATCCTGGTTCCTTTTGCTTAGTTTAAGTGACATATGCATTCATGATAAATAGTTTCAAATATATTTCCTTCGCTAGCTAAAGTGTTTTTTTTTTTTTGTTCAGAAAAAGAAAGTTATAAAATAAATAAAAAATTAAACTATTCTGTTCGTAAAATTGCTTGATACATATTACTTCAATAGCATTCTACACATCGTCATTTTAGGTAACGAATGCTGGCATGAATCAGATACGAGAGTTTAATTTACGAGCATAACGGGAGCCATTTTAGCTTCATAATTACATTCATTATTGATGTAAGCTAAAAGTTATCTGTTCAAATAAGTATGAAAAAACTGTTATATTGTCAACTGAAATTATTCGTTTTTTACTGAGGAAAAGTGTATGGATAAAATTACTAGAATATATTAAACTTTTAGCTCTAGCTCTTTTTTTTATAGCTCTGTAGGATTATCAAAAATTTCAGCAATTTTTACTGAATCCTTTTGGTAATGATTTCAGCAAAATTGACAATAAAATATTGTATTAAAATATGTGATACAGTTTGGTAAATGTAGTAAAGTTTGTTAATTTTATCATGGTACCTTAGAGAGTTCCAAGGAACCCAAGGGTTCCATGGAAAGTTTTAACCAATTATGATATTTGAAACTCGTAATTAAATTTAGATCCAATTAATAAATCACATTATTTATTTAATATATCCACTATTTTTATGAAATTATTTTATTGAAATGCTTCTAAAGAAAGAAATTTTAAAACAGTGTTTTTTTTTCTAATAACAACAAAAGGAAAGAATTATAAAAAGGATATGCATTTATTAAAAATTTAATTAGTATATAGCATCAGATGAAAATCACCTAATTCAACAATGAAGAAGTATGTTTCTCTGGTTAACTTTTTAAAGACTTACTTTCTTCCCTTTTTGTTTTTATTTTAATGGAAACAATATTTCAGTTCATCCATTTACAGTTCATGCATGCATTAAAATTGAATTAAAAACTAAATCAGATGCCTCTCCAGAATTGCGAATTTAACAGTAAGACAAAAAAAAAAAAACAATTTAAGGACATATTGATTAAATATGATGAAAAAATTTCATTCTCTGAATATTTTCATAGCGACTTATAAAATTTAGATGATCACATGTTTTCAAAATAATTAAATGTTTTTCTCTAATTCATATATTCACAATTCCTAAAATTTATTCATTAATCCTCGGGGGCAACAGAAAAAAATTGGGAACCACTGGTTTAGATCTTTAACTTTTTGGTTTCCCCGAGTTGTTTTATTATCAGTATCAATTTCAAAATTTCAAGATGTTTATTTGCTATGGTTTTGGTAGATCTAATATCGATTTTCAGTCTCCAAGAAAACTTTTTGTTGTTGTTTGAAGTACGATATGTAGTGAGAGAATGTGTTTGCACCCTATCTTCAACGCACAGGTGTCTTTTCTGTTACCCCGAGTTGTTCAATCAGCTGCCGCAATAGATTCAAAAGAGATTGTGGTGTTTATTTGCTTCGGTATGGGTAGATCTGATCACTTTAAGAAAACTGTTACACAGTTTATTTACACCCTCTAATCCTACGCAGTGTTCAATCAGCTGCCGCAATAGATTCAAAAGAGATTGTGGTGTTTATTTGCTTCGGTGTGGGTAGATTTTATCATTTTGAGGGGGAGGAACCCGCTCATATTAAGTTGAAGACAACTATGACAAGAATTAAACAACATTTATTACCAACTGAAACATAATAAGATAAAAACCGAAAAGTAAAATTAAGTATGAGTGTGCACAGAGCAAAGTTCGAATTGAAGAATGGTCAGATTGGCTAGGAGAATCACCGTGGATTAAAGAATGGGCTCGTCCACTGGCAAACACTCTGGTTTCAACCTGTCAATGGAAATCCACTTTTTCTTCGTGGAGATCTGCAAAAGATAAATTTTAGATTTTCTCTTAAGAACTGAATATGGATCATCATACGGAGGTTGTAATGGTCTCCGTACGGCGTCATGTCGCATGGGAACTTTCAATGTTTGCCCATAGACTAACTCAGCAGAAGAGAAGTTCTAATCCTTTCGAACAGCAGTCCTCAAACCCAGGAGAACTAATGGTAAATTATCCAGCCAAAAATCTGTAGTATAACACATAAGGGCTGCTTTTCTATGAGCACGTTCAATCAGCCCATTGGCCTTAGGATTGTATGCAGTTGTACGTATAATTTCAACACCCAGAATTTGTGCAAATTTCTTGAAAGAAAGGAATCCAGTTGTCTTCCCTGATCATTTGAAATTCTAACAGGAGCACCAAACCGTGAAACCCAATTAAAAATCACTGCTCGTGCTATTGTACTTGCCGTGATATCTTGCAGAGGTACCACCTCAATCCATCGTGTAAACCGATCAATTAATTTCAAACAGTACTTATATCCTCAGCACACCGGTAAAGGGTCAATCAGGTCCAAATGCACGTGCTTAAACCTAGCGTTAGGCACAGGAATTTTGCCCAATGGAGATATTACGTGTCGATGTATTTTAGCCTTCTGGCAACTTAAACAAGTGAGACACCTCTGAGCAATGTCTTTTCGAATTCATTTGAATTTGAATTGAAGGCCAAACATATGTACTACATAACTGTCTTAAAGTAGATCGGGCACTGATGTGTGCAAGATTATGTTCGGATCGAAAATCATTTTTCGAAATTTCATGGGTACATACAAACGAGCACTAGGTTGGAAGACATCAAAATACAAATTTACATCAGAATTAGGCAAAACAATTAATTTAAATTTAAGATTAGAAGCATCTGGATCTTTTAAATATACCTGTAATTCCTCACCAGTTAACTGTTCAGCAGCAACTTGCACATAATCAATTTTGTCAGGAAGAGCAATTTCTTCTGCCCTTGACGAAGCGACTGCCACTAAGTTTTCTGCGACAATATCCACCTCCTCGCACTATTGCTACTCAGTCTCGTCTCAATCACGCACAACGTCGGCTTGCATACACTCTACTGCTAACGGCAACACAGGAGCGACTACGACCGTGAAGTTAATACACCTCTCACAATCAGCACTCAAAATGTACGGTGGTCTTAATGCAGCTCTCCCGGCTTCTTATGGGTTCAATCAGCTTCTGCAATGGATTCAAAAGAGATTGTGGTGTTTATTTGCTTCGGTATGGGTAGATTTGATCACTTTAAGAAAACTGTTACACAATTTATTTACACCCTCTGATCCTATACAGTGTTCAATCAGCTGCCGTAATAGATTCAAAGGAGATTGTGGTGTTTATTTGCTTCAGTATGGGTGGATTTGATCACTTTAAGAAAACTGTTACACAATTTATGTACACCCTCTGATCCTATGCAGTGGTTAAAATAAACAGCCACTATTTTAAGGTAGCATAAAGCTGTGTTCTTTTTCAGACGTGTCCATTCTTAGCACGAATTTACATCCACTTTAAATACTGTCATATGAATTGATTACTAATTTATATGCAATCATCAATATTTTTCTTCTGTCTTACACTGTTTAAAATTCCGAGCCACGTTCCTCCAAAAATGGCTATTCATTTGCTGGCTACATAAAATGGCTCTCAATTTTACCATATTTTGGTATCTTCACTAGCTCCAAATATTAGTAGAAGGTTGCATCAAAAGTAGGTGCTTTGAAGAAACAAAACACCGATTTTCATTCTTTCTTTTTTTCTTTTATAAAAGCAGTGGAAAGTTGCACCACTATTAGGTATTTTTAAAGTGCTCAAATGCGAGTCAAGGATGCTATTTACCTAAACTTTGGGATAATGAGAAACTTTGCACCAAATACTGGGTTAAGACTTACCGAGTTTTTTCTTACAGTATACTACATCACCATGCATGATGCGGCTGCGCTACATGTTACTTTTGGAATAGATATGTTTCTATTACCTATGCAAAACATTTATTTGAGAAAATTTTGTCAATTACTAGTCATAAAGATTATAGATAAAAATGTATTGAAATCTATTGCAACCAATTAGTTACTATTTCGATATCTACCAAATCACTCTCTTTTACTATGTATGTTTGAAATAATTTTCATACTAATTTTAAGCTTTACTAAAGTATGTAGCATTTTACGATATTTCTTATTGAAAATTTGCAAATTTTATTCTATTACTTACTAGTATGTAATAAAAATCTATTTACAGAAACTATATTATTTGATAAAGATTGCGTGAATTAAATAAAAAGTTTAAGCAAATCCTGAAAATAACTTAAATTAAAGAACGCATACGTTAAAAGTAAAGTATTTAAACACTTTTAAGGTATTGATATTATTTTTTTTAAACTTTGTTTTTTTCCCTCCTTCAATGCTTCCGCATCTAGAAGTTAGTCAACTGTGAGAAGATTAAAAAACTTTCAGCTCAGTTCTAACGAATTGCTGAAGCTTTCTCTGTAAATATCCGATTGGAAGAAAAAAGAGAGGGAAAAAAATCTTCAGTTACGAGTGGAACAGAAGAAAGCAGCAACGAATCGGCGAAAATCAAACTAGCACAGTCACAGTTAGATCCCATCTAGTGGAGCAGATGACAATGAAACTGGAAAAAAAGTCGTTTGGTAGAGTTAAGTTGTATTTTTTCGCCATTTTCTAAAGCCCGTTTTAAGTATTTCCGTTTTATTTCTTTTCCGAGCTCATTTCTTATTCGGTTTATATATATATATATATATACACTCTGCTTCTGAATTTGGAATTGATACTTTATATGGGGCGAAAAAATTTTTCAATTGAATTATTTATATAGATTTCTTACTGAAATCGATAAAAAATATTTTCATCGTGAATCTATTTATGAGCTTTCTTTTAATGTGATGTAAAACTCATGAAACAGTAGCTTTATGAATTAAGAAATAAGTTTGTAATTTATCCTTATTTTTTTCGAAAGAAGAAATATTTTTTTTGTTTTCAATCAAAATGAAAAACATATTTTTATTTATTACAAGATCAAAAAAGTGTTTTTAATAAATACCTTACTTAGATTTATATGTATATATGTTTTCTCTTTTCAATACAAGAACATTAAATTAAACACGTTCAATGATTATGCAGAAAATGTATAATAAAGTAAAGTAAACTCAGCTACGCGACAGCCCTAGAGGGACAAGGCCTACTCTGCCCACCTCAGTTTTCTTGACCTTGGGCTCTGGGGTGAAGAAGCAGATGTTCCGGTCAGGTGGTCAGCCGAACGCGGAACCCTCAGTGTTTAGTTCCCAAGCATGCTTGATACTCATTTATCGACCCACTGAAGGGATAAAAGGCTGAGTCAACCCTGCCCGGCCCGAGGATCGAACCAGGGACCTGTGGCACGGCAACGCGAAGCGCTACCGCTCAGCCACCGGCCGTCGATGTGTATAATAGGATGTATCAAATATTAATAAACTTTCTCTGTATATACATTGATGTGTTTCTTGTACTTCCAATTTTTTTTTCAAAATAATCCAAAAGTTGAAATTACAAAATGAGAAATTAAAATTAAATTTGAAAGAAAATATTAAAAAAACTGTACATACTGTAGAATAATTTTCTTAACAAGAAAAGGTAAATGTACAAATTCAGCTTTCTAATATATGTTGTTTTTCATTTAAAAAGAAACTTAATCATAAATTTAAAATGCATTCCTTACGAGTTTTGAAAAAAAATCAGATTAATTAGATTTTCTTAACATTTTAATTAAGGTTGTGAAATACAGCGTAGTAGCAAACCCATAATACGCATGCTTTTAATCATAAAAAATTAATTATTTTCTTTTCAATTGGAGTTTTTTCCGACCGACGAAAGCAACCAAATCCTGATAATCATTAATCATTGGCCATTAACTCCACGCATCTCTGAAATCCCACCTCTCGATTAGTGGCCATCGCAGTCTAATCCAGCCACCTATTTGCCAAACGGGACTCCATTGGCGAGGTTTTTTACGAGTTTTTCCACAACCTTCTAATCTCATGTTTCCATCTTCATTAATGCAGAAGCCAATATAATTTTTTTCAACGTTCTCTTTAACACCTAATTTTTGCTATCTTACTTTTCTTTTTCTCTTGTAAGACGCGTCGCTGCTGTTTTATAAAGAGGAAAATAACGACCTTCTTTGACGTCAAATTATTTTCAGCTCTTCGTTTTTTTTTCTTCTTCTTCTTTTATCCACGCATACATCTTATACTGTACGTAAAAAACAACTATTAGCATTACCGAGATTGAGTCTGCATAAAGATAATGGGCAATGGCTCTTTTACAGAGAAATATTTTTACTTTCAGTTAATTAATGTAGTTGTTTTTTAACAAATAAATACTAGTCTTGATCAGATATTTTTTAAGTAATAAAATCCACTACGAACATAACTTTCTTTAACATTGTCATTGCTCTCAATTTAAAATTATTTTTGGTTTTAACTAAAGTATAGTTAAATAGATTACTGCCATTTTAGTACCCTGTATGCAAAAGGGTATATTAAACTATTATAAGAAGTGAGGCTTGCTGAGAATGCGTATTGAGGTATATTATTATTGCCATGAATTGCAATAAGAAGGTAAGGTCAATAGTATATAAAAGGGCTTGTGGCAACATAGTGATGAATAACACCTTTTCCAAAAGTAAAATTTTCAGCTTTGTGATTTTTGCTAAATGTGTGGTAATACGAATTATCATTTTGAAAATCAGAATTTCCGGTAAATCAATACCTCGTGAAAAGAAAGATTATCAAATGTATGATTTAAATACCGTATATTTTGGTTGTATTAATCAGCACTATGTTTTTTTAATTTGAGATTTTCTATTATTTTACTATTTATTTTTCAGTTTTACTTTCCAATTTTGTATTTTTTTATGTTTGGAAGTAAACATTTCCGGTATATTACCATAAGAGCGGAAAAATTACCATGGTATAAATAACATAAATTTTGGTTTTTATTGCTACAATTATGTCACTTCCATACAGAGTAGTAATTTTACAAAAAATATTTTATTCGTATATCGCATATCGTAATATTCATACATCAATTTTCTGTTCAAAATCTGTTGTGCTTTACCTGAAAAATCCTTTTTATCTTTTTTTTTTATTTCGGAAATATACGTCCTCAGATTGCATAAAGATTTACTTTATGTTTTTGAAAGATTTTTAATCTTTCAAAACACAACGTAATCACAATATATAAAAATAAAACTGTTTTTTAGATGAAATTTAAAAACAAAAATTAATAATTTAATGGAAAAAATACATTTTTATGATGCATTCCTTGAAAAACAGCTAGTGTATAATACAGTACAATACTAGGTCAGTACGATATTTTACTGTAAAACAGATAATTGAGCTATTTTGAGCTCTAAATTGATCGTTTGTTTCGGCTTCCAGAGAAAGTGTGATTGACGTGAGTGGTGTTGATATCTTCAGAAAATTATTCCTTAGTGAAAATGAACGAAACTTATGTTCTATAATTTTGTTTACTTTTTGTTCTTTGAAGTTTTTTCTTGTTTCCTCATTAGTTGTCGAAAATTTCCTAGAGCGGGAATGCTTCCCTCTTTTACATTACTTCTATTATAACACTTGGAAATTTACGAAACATATTCTTTTAATATTTATAACACGTTTCAAAAACAGAGAAGTAAGATGTCAATGGTTTTCAAAGCAAAAGAGTACGCCAGTTGGCGAAAAGTACTACTTTTCTGAGTTCTACTTTTAATTATTACAATTTGTTATATAATTCTTAATATTTAGAGAATTATTATTGTTTTGATAGTCAGAAATTTGAATCTGCCGAAAAAGGTATGTTTGATCAGAGAATGCACGTTTTTGTGTCTGATGTTTGAACTTGAAATAGCGTCAGCACATTTGGCATATTATAAGCATATAATTAGCATACTTTAGATCACACCTTCGAACCATTAAGATTGAGTCCTAGAATGGAAGACATTCAGATGTGGTCCTTTTTTTGCGCATTATACATACTTACATTCATGCACCTACGTTTTTTATACACTTTTAAAATTTCTGAATAAGATTGCGGTAAAAATTGGATTGAAAAAGTACTTTTTATTGTAATTTTACATCTGTGTATTTTTAGTTCCGAGAATTTCTTTAGTTTAAAAATATTTTTAGTTTGATGAATCCCAGTAAACTTAAAAGTTTTATGATATGTGATAAAATTTGGTAACTGTGGTAAAATTTGGCCATTTTATCGCGATATTCCGGAACATGACATAAAAAAGATTTAAACTATATGAACCATTAAAAATATTGAAAATATTTTCTTAAAAATATTGAAATAAACCGAATAATTAGTACACTGTATTTGGTTGTTTCATAGTAAAAAATAGTTTTTCTCATTGTAATTTTTTTTTTATCAAAAGAAAAAAAAAATATTTCTCAAAAAAATTCTTTTTTACATCCGGGCTTTTGAATATAACTTTATTTTTATAACAATGGATATTAATTAAAATTCAAAAAAATCAGCAATAAACAATTTTGTTTCAATTAAGAAGATTTACTTTGTTTAAAAGAATACTATCTTCGTGAGTAAAAGTAATTTCTTTTAAAGATTTAACGAAAATTAATGTTTAACTTGAATTCATTAGCTTTTCACTTAATTGAAGCGTTTTCAAAAATTTGCATATTTCATAAAATGAGAAGCCATTATTCTGCATCTGAATGACCAACCTTGATAATATATTCCTAGTTCTATCGCGTGCATTTCTACATTTTAAAATTAACATTAGAGAAATCAACTATTTTCTTTAAAGCTCGAAAATATAAATTAAATCTAAATTTTTGTTACTTTTAATGAAAATCATACAAAAATATAAGAGTGGTATTAAAATATAAGCAAATAAGTATAAAAATATAAGCAAATAAGTATAAAAATATAACTAAATGGATTTTCTTTATTAAATTATCATTAATTTTTTTAAATATTTAAAGTTTATATATTTTCTTATTAAAACTATTTTTACTAGTGGTTTTAAGTAAGAAATATTTGGCACAGAACTATACATATTGAAACTTATTAAGACTCCTAATCTGATTTAATGTCAATATCAAATAAGACTTCGTAATTAAAAAAGTTATTATAATGTTTGTATCGTTGTATATAACAAGGTGGGTTAGTTTAACGAGATAACTTGGAGTTACATATGCATCTACCTTTTTTATTTACTTCAGCATAAAAATTGTATATAATTTAATTTATTCAAAAATAATTTAGCAAACTAAGCATTGTTTTTAGGTTTAAAACTGCAAAGAAACAATAATTGAGCTCTAAAAATAAATAAGTTAGCTTTGAATAAAAAATCAGCAAACTTTCCATGAAAGTTTTTAATTTTATCTTGCTTGTTTTGTGCATAATTCAATTACCGAAGCCCTTTGGAAATGATTTTGGTATAATTAAGAATGAAAGATGGTTCTGAAATATGTGATAAAATTTTGTAACTGTGTTAAAATTTAGTAATATTATTATGTTACATTGGAGCGTGGAATAAAAATCATTTATTCAGCTAAATTTATTTTTCAGTTTTGTATTTCTTAAAAAAATGTTTGGTGTCAAGAACTGTAACTTTGAGAACTAGAATTTCTGATAATTCGTAAGTTTGGGAAAAAACTTTAAGAAATAAATGGTTTAAATACAATCTAATTTTATTAAATTAATATAATTTTATTAAATTAATATAATTTTATTAAATTAATTTAATTTTATTAAATTAATATAATTTGATTTTTAGCAACGGAATTATGATATTTTTTGCCTGAAATGTTAATACCCTTTAGTACTGTTATTTTGTCAAAAATGGTTTTTCTCACTGCTTAAACAGTGAAAGCAAGATCGGAAAATTATTATTTCCTTAAAAAATAATAAACTACTTTTTCACATAACGTAAAGAATATTCTATGACTTTAAGACATTAGTAAAAACAAAATTATATTTATCCTCACTGAAGAAATGAAATGTTTCTGTTTGGACAAAAGATTCTAATTAGCAGGTTATCTGAAAATAGGAATTATCCTTAAAATAAAATCATTGTCAGTATGCTTTTGCAATCATTGAAATAAGGGAAATCTTTCGGAACACTTTTTTTTCTCTTTGTTTCTTGTGGAAGGGTAAATCGTTAGACAATTGTTACTTCTTTTCTAAGAACTCGCCTTTTACGAACATTCTAGAGACATTTCCGAACGATGTTTAATTAATTTCCCTTGGGAAGAATGCTTTCCGTAAATCTGATAAGTGCTCTTCGACCCACAAGGGAACAAAATATGGGAAAAGACGAAATTTTTAATATCGTTTCATAACAGCAGGATTTTTCCTTCCTTGCGGATCGCACTTTTGTGTCGACAGTTAATAAACGAAATTGGATGCTGGGAAAATAGTGCGTTGCCAGTTATTTTGATGAAAATTTATTATTACTGTTGCTTTTCTAAGAACTTTCAGTAAATTAGAAAAAAAGTAATTGTAAGGCAACGAAAAGTGAGCAAGCTGAATTCGATTATTGTGGATGGTGTATGGAATTTTCACCTGTTATTTAATATTCGAATATTCAATTCACTGGGATGAAATTGTTCAGTTCTAATTATTTTTAATTAACTAGTTTTGGTAAGATGTAAATACTTATGTAAATTATAATTCTTAAGTTCTATAGTCATTGAATTAGTTAAGAAAATGTATTTCGGTATCTTGTTATAGATCAATGCATGAAAGTTCACTTGATGTGAATACTTCGCATTTACTAAATTACAACACTTGATGTGATAATCTGCAGTCATTAGGATGATTTATATTTTCCCACTTATTCTGTTAAATTGTATTGAGTTTTCATTTTAAGCTTCGTATGAAATATTATTCCTTACTGATTAAATTCAATTAAATGTGTTTTTTGGATGGCGTAACATACAAAAGCGTGCTTTTGTATTTTGCTCGTGATATTATAAACATTTTGTAGATTTAGTTTACATATAATAAAAATTATTTTCTCCTCATACTTGAATTTTTATGCTATGGAATTCTTAGCTTGCTGTTGAAGCTTGAAAAGCATCTATTAAAATTGATCTATTAAAATTCAATTAAAACATTCTATTGAAATTGATCGAATGCAAGATAGTTACTAAATAATTTGGTAGTTCCCTTGTACTTGCTCATTAGTTGTGCCGCATAATATAAGAAAAAAAATTGAAAACGCAAGCATATATAAAATATTTTGCGAAATAATGTTATTGGAAGATTCTAAACTAAATTATACATTTGATTATGCACTATCTTTCACTAAAATAGTTGTAGACACTGAATAAACTGTACGGTTTATTTAACTCGAAGCATGTAAATAAATATTTAAGTAATGCTTGACGCAAGTAAATTACAAGTAAAATCATATTAAATCATGAGTTTAAAGCAAATACGTTATTTTTACGACTTTGAGGAGTTGACGGCATTGGCCATTTTCCTTACAATGGTTCAGTGCAAAGTAGCCTTCCTGTAAAAGTTGTCAATGATTGAAGAATTAGCAATGTTGCTCTGGGAAGGACAAACTGCTAAATGAGTTCATAGCATTTTCTGTGAAACGCTGGAGAGTCAGAAATGCCTATATGACGAAAGTGATTCTGGAGATAATCATATCCATTACCAATCCTGAAATTAGCAGAGAAAATCTGTCTGGAAAGATCCATGAGATCGAGAGAATGAAGCTGGATCACATTTTGCCTGCAGCACTAGCAATTTGATTGTTTTTAACAAATTTGTTGTTTAACAAATTGTTTTTAACAAATTGTTTTTAACAAATTTGTTGTTTAGCAAATTGTTTTTAACATTTATTTGTCATCCTGTCAATGGTGAAAGGCGAGAATCCTTGGTAAGCATCCTTGTTTGGCCAGCCGGCACACTCTCTGGTATATCACAAATCCAACCGATGGTATTTGGTATGTCACCAGATATATCACAAATAGAAAAAGTGGGAACCCGCTCTCAGGGAATAGAGCGTTCGCCCTCTATTGAGGCGAAATGGGTTCAAATCCCAGTCGATGCGAATTCCGCATCCGGCTTGCACCGACTACTGTGCTGACGTGAAATATCCTCAGTGGTAGACGGATCATGGGTTAGAGTCCCCTTGCCATCAGACTAACCGTGCGAGATTATAGTGGTCTTCCTCTCAATGTAACTCAAATGCGGGTTAGGTCCATCAAAAAGTCCTCCACGAAGTCAAATTTCTCCCAATATTCGATCCAAGAGTTTCCTTGTCTTCTGGATTTTGTTCATACTTACAAG
Organism: Parasteatoda tepidariorum; assembly: GCF_043381705.1. Lineage (NCBI taxonomy): Eukaryota > Metazoa > Arthropoda > Arachnida > Araneae > Theridiidae > Parasteatoda > Parasteatoda tepidariorum. Next base: position 48,922,791 of record NC_092207.1, on the reverse strand, counting down.
GCAACGGAGTTGAGCATTAGTAGTCGTAAGCCCATAAAATTGGGTCGTATGTGCAACGACGGTTATAAAATAAAGTAAGTCATAAGAGCCGCGATGGCTTAGGGGATAGAGAATTCGCCGCCTGTGTGAGGTAAACCGGTATCGAGTCGCAGCGATGGCTGGTCGATATGAATTCCGCATCCGGCTTGCACCTACCACAGTTATGACTTGTTGCTACGATTTGGCAATCACACAAAAAAAGGGTAATTATACTTTGAGTATGTTTATTTGTACCCCTTACTTTATTTTACTGCCAGCAGAAAGACAACACAAATCCCATTAGAAAATTAAACAACTATTCATAAATTAATTATTTTATTGTGTTATTAAGATTATTATTTGATAAAATTAATGTTTGTTGAATAATTTTAATACTATATCATCAATTGTTTTTTAAGTGCAAAAGTATGCAAATAGTTCGTATAAATTTATAATATTTTTTTCCTCTCTAACGACGAAGAAAACATTAATTTTAGAGATATTCATAATAATTTTTAGGGATAAATATAAGAGCTTAATAAATTGATATTTAATCACGCTTAATTAAATAAACTGATTTTTTGAAGACCTATTTCTAAAAAAACAATAGGAATAAACCATTTACCAAAAGGGAAAGTTTCGAAAAAAAAAAGTATTTTATCTGCTTTCGGAAAACAAAGGCCATAAAAAATAAACAGTTGAAAGAAAGAAAAAAGGGATTTAAGCAAACAAAAAAAAACTATTGTTAAGAAAATACATTTTTTTTTTTCCAATCAGAAATCATTTCCTCGAAATTCAGAGAAATGCTGTGGAAAAAAAAATATTGAAGAAAACTTCGAGTGACTTAATGAAGTGAGTAAACGTTCCAAATAGAAATAATAATTTTTTTCTCCTTTCTGGGAAAACTTTAATTGAATCAAAGTCACGTGGCATTTAATTACAAGACAGCACTACAAATCGGAAACTCTGACAATTGTTTTAGTTCGAGAGTACGCTCTCTGCGAAGCATTATTCCAGTTACTTTCGGTAGAGTATTACACGTGTCTGTTATTTTTATACATATATTTCAGACTAGATATATCAGGGGGAATTCATGTAATAAAGCATGATTATAAAAATTAATGTATACACAAAAGTAATATTATGTAAACTAAACTACACTGTAAAAAAAATTCGGATAAAATTATTGTAAAAAATACCGGCACCGTAAGTGCCGGTACTTTTTAACACAATTCGTAATAATTTAAGTAGCGTTAAAAATGAGTTAGCAATTTTTTGAGTATCATTTTGTTAGCTTATCTTAGGTAATAACTTAAGCAGTGTGGACTAGTTAGTCATGCATTAGGTATATTTTTAGAATAATTTCATATTTTTATAGAAATTAAAACTTAGTTACGAAGTAGTTACTTAGATTTATTTTTGAACCATTCTAAAATAACGGTAGAAATTTTAAACATAAACGGTATACACATATGGTAACTGATCTTGTTTTTTTTCTTGAAAGCTAACAGGTATATTATACTATACTCAGATGCGTGAGGAAGTAGACTGTAAAAAATTCAGGATGAAATTACGGTAAAAAGTACCGGCATTCAGGTATCTGGTATTTCTTATAGTAAAATCCATTTTTACCGGAGCATGTTGGGGATCAAAGGTCCTGATGTTTCATAGTTTTCACAGTAATAATTACCGTGAAGTTACTGAATTACTGTAAAGAAATAAATATTGCTGTGAAAACTACCGTGAAATAGATTTTACGGATGATGAACTCAAACTGCCGGAACTTTATACAGCCATTAGATCAGAAATTTTTTACTGTGTACTGAATATTTTTACAGAAATGAATTTGTTTGAAGATAATTACTTTATAAAGCCTAGAAGTTATTTAAATTATTGTTTATCTCTTAAACGTATGAAATGTCTTCATTTTTCATGTCAATCTAAAAATATTTGGCTCATTAAAATTGTTATAGTATATTTAAATAATTTTATTTATTTTCGAGGAAAATGTTAAATGGCAGCATTCATTATTATTCAAAAATGCAATATTTACGACCTTAATGTGAAATAAATAGTAGCTTTATATTTTTTTTTCTATAATTCTTAGTAGAATTCCGTTTGAAAATATTTTTAGTTTTAAACCAGTTTCTGATGGATTTAAGTCCATAATACACATTTGTGATTATCATAAAAAGATTATTCCTTTTTAAAATGTTTTAGATTTCCATTCATAATTCTAAAGATAAAGTTACTCAAAAAAGTTAGAATATATCTACATACTGATCAAAGATATTTTTTTTACACGAATTCATTTTTCAATAAATATTCCCTTCAGAAAATAGATTCTACTCTCATGTTAACCAAAGGAGAAATACATGAGCGCACTTTTTTTACTTAAAAACTAATATCTTTTGTTTTATTTTATTCTTTAAGCGTGTTGTATTTGATCTAATTACCAAATTTAAGTTTTGAAGTTAGTAAGTAGTTTTTAAAAAAATCAAAATAACTCTTATATATGTGTACCATATACCAAATTAATATTGTTCAAAATTTTGAAATTTGAAGGAGTTTTGAAAGTTGTCATAATATGTTTGAAAAAAATGTGTCTTAAAATTAAAATATAACTACTGACCTTAAAATTTAAAGTTCAGAAAAAAGTTTCAACAGAACATATATCAAAAAATGCAAATTTGTATTTTCATAAGTAAGGAAATTGTGGTTATCAAATTTTTCAGATGTTAGCAAGGAAAAAGGGAAAAGTCACATTTTATTCCATGGAGAAATTTACCATCAGGTTTTACCATAGTATTATTTTCAGATAACAATGCTACAAATTTTTAGAATTAAATTCCGGAATCAAATTTCCGTAATTCAATTAAATACAGTAAAAATTCTCCATCGGTTAGTAATGAAACAATATACATAGAATGACATTGAGAAATTTATATTTTTCCATGGTGAAATGCTTCATCAAATTTTGCCTTAGTACTGTTTAGCGATGGTAACTTTATAAACTTCTGTAATTCAATAAATTACAGCACAAATTGAAACATCTTGTAGCTTACATGGACATCGCCGTGTGTTCACCGAAAAGAAATGGTCCCAACCACCAGAATATGGTAAAATTTATAGTATTTACGGCTCTATGGGAGCACCAAAAATCTCAGTATTTTTTACCAAAGTGCTCTGATAAAGATTTTGGCAAAATAAATTAAGAATGGAACAAGGTTTAATAATCTGCGCTAAAATTTGGCGAATGTGGTAAAATTTGGTAATTTTATCATGCTAACTTAGAGCATGGTATAAAAATCATTTATTCGGATAAATTTACTCTTCAGTTTTTTAGTTTTAATTAAATGTGTGGTAATAAGAACAATAATTTTGAAAACAGGAATTTTCTGTAAGCTGCTTCATATAAACTGCATAGCTAAATCTGCTTTATATAACTCCTTCATGCAAACTATTTCATATAAATTGCATGCTAGAAAACTGCATATGAACAGAAAAACTGCCAAATGAGTGTATATTTTAGTTGTAAATTTCTGTTATTATGGAATTATGGAAAACTGTATATTTTAGCTATTATGAAATTTCCATCAGAATTATGGAATTTTTTTACCAGAAATGTTACTACCGTACTTTACCGGTTTTCTACAAAATCTCTCACACAAAACTCTCTCTTAAATTATAAAAAATGTGGCTTATCATTACAGTGCATCCAGCCTTTTAACTGAAAAAAATTTCATAATTTCCTTTAAATTATTGTAATGTTCTTAAAAGTTGTTGTTTAGATGGTTAAGAAGATACGACATTTATATGAAAAAAGGTATTTATTAAAATTAATTAACTTTTTTTGGTTCGTAAATAAGTAGGAGATATATTAAACACTATTAAAATATTTATCATTGCCGAACACATTTTTCAGATATTTGTTTTCATTTTTAGTTCAAGACATAAAAGTAGCACTTAGATATAATTATCCTTCACTTAAATTTAAAAAAAAACTATAAAATTTCAAAAACTTTCAAATTCAAAAACACAAAATAATAAAAAAATTATAGAAACAGTTATTTATCAAATGCAACAGTTTATTTTCACTGTAATTAATTAAATGACTCAATTTTTCTGTGTTTTTTACATAAGGATTAACGATTTTATGATATTTATCTTAATCATTTTCCTAAATTCTGTCACATTTTTACAACTGATTATATTGTTTAGGAATTATATTTTATTATAAACACATCTTTATTATCATAAATGAATTATGCAAAACATTATTTTTCAATTTATTCAGCAAATGTTTACAAAAATTAAACCCAGTATTATTATTCAATAGTAAAAATAAAAATACGTGAAATAGATTTTTAAATTGAAATTATAAACTTTAACCTTAATAAGAAACACAGTTGAAATATTTTAATCCACAAAAAAAACTGTAAAACATTTTTACTTTCAACACAGGTATGAGAAAGCGGTGTTTATAAGAAAAAAAGTATTAAATAATCTAGTTTTGTTTAACATTTTCAAAATTTTATTTAAACGAAAAAAGCAAAAAGAGAATTTTTTTAAGTGTTATTTCGCATTCCTGAAGTGATTAGCATGATTAATTTTCTTTTTTTAGAAATTAACATTCTTCTTATAATTAAATCAAATGACTTTTTCGGGGAGCGTCCTGGAAATTTCAAATTAAATGAGTTCGGTATAAATTCTTCATTTTTTTAAAAATCCTTGATGCATTCAGATTCAACGTAGTTATCTCAATTTAAGTTCGAGATATAATGGATCAAAGAGAAAACAGTGAATGAAAATAAAAATTAATGTAAGGTTAGCGGTTACGAAAATGAAACAAATAAAAAACTTTCTTCACTTCGGTTCAAACAATTCCTTTGGAAGCACTCCTTTGAGAATTCAGTCTTGCGTATCCCAAAGAGTTCGTATAAAAGAGTAGCATCAATCAAACGAGTATAAAGAATAAAGAATCTATTTTGGTTACAAAAACTTGAGTTATTTCAGTTTTTAATTTTTTTTTCGTTCCTTTCAATGAATCCATCCTATAGATGAAAAGACTTCGTCGTGTTTCTTTCGCGCTTTACATCTTTTTGAATCGATTTTTTGTAGCTTTTTAATACATCGATACAGTATTTGACGGATTTTCTTCCATTTTTCTTTCGCGTTTTTGGGGTCATTTCCTTCCTGGTGGGTGGTTTTTTCTTGAAGTAGCGTCGATTTCTTTTCATCGGGAAAAGTAATCACGATATTAATCAATGTAATGCGACTCAGATTTTAGTTGCTGTTTTTCCACCCTTAGACGATGACAAAGCGGATTGCTTGCAAAAAGAAAGAAAAAAAAACTTGTATTAAACAGAAATTTATTATCAATTATTAACAATGTCAACTATTTTAAATTGAAACGAAAACTATCAATTAGGTATCATAAGTTTAGACACTTTTCTTTAAAAATTTTCGTATGGTAGACTGTCATGCAGTTGACAATTTGTTTTTACCCAGATATTAAGTCCTTCTGACAGTTCGATTGGAAAACGTGCTAAGAAATGTTCTGATGCTATTTAAAGTTTTAAAAAAAACGTGTAATGATTATCTTTCACAACAGAATATTTAAAAAAAAAACATTATTCATATGACAAAAGTACTGATGATTAAATTTCTTGACAAGATTGGATGTTTCACTTCATTGGAAAACGAAATATTTGGTATTCATACCAGTTCGTGAATGTCTAAGCAACTGTAAATATACTGCTAAAAATTTGGTGTATCTTAACACTAGATATGGGGACAACAACTTTACACCGAAATAGAACACAGTTAACTCTTGGATCTAGGCGTTATATTGCACTAAGAACCAAGAATAGTTCCTTCTCAGAGAAATAAACATGGTCAAAACTACCAGAATATGGTAAAATTTATCATGGCGCTATGGGAGCACCGAAAAGTTCGGTAATTTTTATGAAGCACTTTGGTAAAGATTTTGTTAAAATTAACTATAAAATATAGTTTTATAATAAGTGATAAAATTTGGAAAATGTGGTATAGTTTAGTAATTAGTATAGTAGTAGTATAGTTAGTAGCACCGAAAAGATCGGTAACTTTTATGAAGCACTTTGGTAAAGATTTTGTTAAAATTAACTATAAAATATAGTTTTATAATAAGTGATAAAATTTGGAAAATGTGGTATAGTTTAGTAATTTTATGAGTGCTGTGAAATTTAATATTATGCCTCAGAGTAAGCCATAAAACATTTATTTGGTATCAAATGAAGGGTAAGAACAATAACTTTGGAAGACAGGGTTCTCGGTAGCCCGTTATGATATGAACTGAAAAATTACCGAATAAATAGCTTAAATACTTTGTACAGGGTTATTCATAATTCCCTTCGGGGTTTCGAAGCGTTATAGTAAAAAAACGAAGACGAATATGGCAAAAATGAACATATGAAATTATTCCGAAAGTATTCAAGTTTTAATTTATGTAGTTGCCGGTAGATGGCAGTAACATGTACCACTGAAGCCAGTTGTAGTAAAGAAAAATGGCGTTTACAGGTGGAGGGAATTATGAATAACCCTGCATTTCAGTTTTATTTACCAGCATTATGATTTACTTTAGAAATATCATTACCTTACAGTACGGTAAATTTACCAGATATTTTTTTCTCTGTGTAGAAAAATAGTTCCTAGAAACACCAAGGAACGTTTGTTTTTTTTACACTACTTGATGTAAAGTAGCCGTCACCATTTTCGCTATTCAGCAACTGTAAGTAATTAATTAAAATAAGATTCAAGACATGAGTTTGTAAAGTTATTTATATGATACAATATAAAGTGAGAAACATTAATTGAGGAATGCATGGACACGATATTTCTAAAAATTAAATTAGTTAGTTAATAAAACAAACACACGGCACATAGAGAATATTGAGAAGAGTTCAAACTCGGAGTAACAAAACAGAAGTGGATAGAAATTAAATATTATAAAACTATTTCATGCAATTGAAAGATTTATTCAAATCATCTTATAAAAAACAAAGTATTACATAACTAAACAGGCTTTTTGTAAAAATTAATTTCTGTTTCTGTGTAATGCTCAGGAGCGGCGAGACAACGAACTTCCACCTTCTCGTAATCTATTGTAAACAATCTACCGCTGTCACCTGCCAACCCAACGTGCGTCAAAATTGGTGAAAATATTTCATGAATGGAACTTGGTTTGGACTTTCTCAATTTTCGATGTTTAGAATTAACTACATCTTTTAAAGTGTGTACAAATGCTCAGTTCGGTATTAACTTGAAATCAATCATTAATTCACACAAATGTTGGACTTATTGAACATGAAATTTGGATAGGTATAACTTCAAAGATTTACAGTATAGATATGTAAGATTACATTGCATGAATCAATCAAACATTCAAGTTGATTGAATGCTTTATTCATTCATCAAATGTTTGGTTGATTCATCAAATGTTTGAATGTTTGATTGATTCATTGTTCATAAGATTCATCTCGTTGGAAAAATAACATACTAACTGAAACTTGTCAAAACTTGTCATACTTGTCAAAAATTCTGCGAGTACGATTTTATGTGTAGATTTCATTCTAATGATCGGAGAAAGAGTTTGAAAAATTAAATAAAGATAAAAATTCTTGACTATTGTGAAAATATACGAATCGGGTATCTTTAAAGCGTAAATAATATGATGGATATGGGTATTTAAAATGGTCGTTTTGTTTAACCAAGATCCCCACTTAATAAATATTTTTAGAATATTATATGCATAAAGGTATATGCATTGGGGATGGAAGAAAAAATTAGAACCACTATCAAAATCTTAGAAATCGCTACTGAGAAAGGCGGGTGTACAAGTTTTCTAACCCGGTTTAATAACATATTTAAGACTAAATTTGAAAGTGTTTCTAATAATCGCCTTTTTAATAATCACTTTCCTGTTTTCTCTGGTAATCAAACGAGCTTTTGATGTTTTGTGCACTTAATTTTTCCATGTGTGCTTTCCATGTGTGCCCCAATCAGTGTGCTTTTTTGTCTATATTTTTGAGAAGAATTCTAAAAATATATATTGAGATCAATCATTCAGGAACACTCTGCATATAAAAAAAAACCTACTTAAAATGATTTCCAAGCAATGACTCACAATTTCGTGGCATGTTTAAATATTTAATTTTTAATAAAATGTTATCTATATATTTCACCAATTAAGTAAAATGGTTTTATAAATAAAATTTCTGATATATTAATTTGAATCCCGTAAAAGGATTAAAAATTCTGGTAATTTAACGTAGTGTATGGTAATGCATTTCTGGTAAAAACAACCATAATTCTGGTATTAAAAACCAAAGTATACGGTATTTAAGCCGTTTGTTTGGTGATTTTTTCCGTTTTTATGGTAATGGTTTACCTGAAATTATGATTTTTATATTTATTCTTATCACCACATATTTAGTAAAATATAAAAACCTGAAAAAAGCCTGAATATAAAGAACCGAATTAATAGTTTTTTTTATCTGATGTTCTAAGGTATCATGATAACTTACCAAATTTTACCAAGTTTACCAAATTTTATCACAGATTATAAAACTATATTTCAGTGTTAATTTAACAAAAACTATTAACAAAGTGCATCGGTAAAAATTGCTCAGTTTATTGGAGTTCCCACAGAGCCAGAAACACAGTATTGACCATATAATAGTTTTGTAGTTTTGACCAAACTTTTTATTCTCAGTGTACATTTCGAACTGGATCATAAGCTGTTTCAACTAAAATCGTTTCTTTTGAGCGTCTGAAGATAAAATCATTTTTTACTTATGTGTATACACCAAACAATGAACAATTTGATTGCTAAGAACTTATCAAGATTTGTAGATTCTATAAATGTTTTAAATTTAGAAAAGTACACTTTTCTTATCCGCCATTTTTAAAATATAAAATGAACAAGTCTACTTATTTATGAACATAACAATTCTACATAAGCAGCAAAACGTGCTGCTGTTTAAAATTGTCTTAGAATGGTAAACGATTCCAGGATTGATATCATAATGTCTACGCAAATACATCCCTGCTTTTACGAACTCCATTAACTTGAACGACTGAAGCAGGCACCATATTGAGAGCCATGAGATAAGGGTACGCGGTTCCTTAATCTTAGGCACATAATCACTGTGTGAGTAGACCTTTGATTAGGTCGAGTGCGCAAAACGTGACTGTATCAAGAAGGGATTTCAATCGGTTCTATTTAATGATCAACACTTAACAGTTAAGAAGGCAGCGCTCAAGTTTAATTCTAACTGTTAACGATCACATATCCATTCAGTCCTTCGAAATAGACTAACTTATAAAGTTCTACTTGTATTAGCTAAGGGTAAACTGACAAGCTAGCAGACTTGTAAAGGTACACATAAACTATAAAGGGGCAGGCGTAACTATAAGATAAACTATATAGGAATAGGGCTTGCAATATAGGATTTGATTCTGTGATTTATAGTAAAGCCATTTTGAATAAAGGGAAGTAGTTTTTTTAAGTTATAAAAAAGTATCAATGATTATTTTTCATTGAATCATATTATAAAGAAGAGATTGATAATCAATTTAATTTTTTCCGGGTTAAAAATCTAAACATGCAATGCAAAAATAATTTATAGAATTTATGAACGAAATTTATTATTGTATAAACTATTTGAGACGATTTGTATAAACTATTTGATTAAACGAGCGTTTTAAGATTGAAATGCCTATTAAATGTTAACTAGAAATGCGCTGAAATAATACGAATTACTTATGCTATACATTATGTTTGTCTATCTCTGCTTTTTTCATAAACCATTATTATAGTACAACCTTATATTTTTTCGTAGTTTCAAATAAATATTGTCTAGTAATAGTGTCTAGTAATTTTTGTCTAGTAATGAGTTGAAATAGTACGAATTACTTATGTTACACATTATGTTTGTCTATCTCTGCTTTTTTCATAAGCCATTATCATAGCACAGTCTTATATTTTTTCGTAGTTTCAAATAAATATTGTATCACTCATGTTCAACAAATAAGTTTCGTTTTCATACACCATTTTGCAAAATAAAAATATTAATAAAAGAGATAAGAGAATATAAAAATTAAGATGAGTGACAATCTTGACAACATAAGACGCAATGAAAGTTTATAAACCATAACTAACTATATGAGCCATTTTCAAAGTTATACAGCAAGAAGTAATATTTCAATGGGGCGAATCTTAGTTTAGTTTAGAGTTTATGATAGATTAGTCCTTATAATATTGATACCATTTATATTATAAGGGAATAGTTGTAAGCTCAGACAATTATTGATTATGTCATTTTTCTTCAATTTTGAACAATTTTTTTTATCGTGGAACAAAAAATATTTCTTAAAAAGCATACAGAAAGACACACCCAAAGAAAACCTATTTATCGTATTAGAACAAGATATTTTGAATGCCTATATTATTGATAAACCTTTTTCATTCCAAATTTCCACAAATAAATTGTTTTTAAACATATATTATAGCTTATTTCAAGCATATATAATTTTTAGATATTACAGATTACTTAAATAGGAAAACTCATATCATTACTTAAAGATTATTTATAAGGTTCATATATAACAATCAATAGCCACTTGTAACATGCACTAATAGCACTTGTAACTTTATCTTGCCAAATATTTTTCTATGTCTCTCTTTTGATTTTTTTGTCTTGAAATACGGTGAAAAATCCTATAAAAGAATGCTCATTTTTATAAAAATGAGGAATAAAAATAAACATTATTTAAGTGAAATAGTTCGTGTAAAAGCAAATTTTATAAATGGGAGCTTAGATTTTCAAAAACAACTTTGTAAGTAGGAACGAAAAGGCAACGTTTAAAAGGTCAAATTTGTGACCTTTTTCTTCGTATTCATTATTGATGCGTTATTTTGCTTATTGTGATAAATATATTAAATCCGAAGTTGTAATTAATATACGCAAAGATAATGTTCGTTAAGATTTCATAAATAAATTAATGCATGGTACGAAGCAATTAGCATATTTTGAATGGGACACTACATTATTATACAATATTTTTGAGACAAAAGATGTTGATTACATTCTTGGCTTTTGTTTGCTCTCTGTCTAATTACGTAAAATCAAAATGAAGTCTTAACTCTAAGATAGGAAAAAGATTTTATCGTTTCCGTTGTTTGCTCATTTCTAAAATAGAAACAAGAAAATAACTGTTTCCACTGGATGAGATTTGCCGCGGCTCTTGAGTTGACACTTTTTCTATTTTTTATCTTTGCATTCAAGAAAAAGTAGTTTTCTAAAGTATGTACTCTGCAAACTACTCCTTCATCAGCAAATGCTATTGTCCTTATCTCCAATTGTCAACAACCGTCAAGATCTCTGGCCTAAGTAGTAAAGAAATTAAATTCTCGAATCTGGCAATTTCATTACCTCTTTAGGGTACAGACGGAAAACAAATTAAATAATGGGGGGAAAAGAATGGCATCAGAAATGTAATAGGGGGACTTTTCGACGTTTTTTCTTTTTTCTGCACCTTTTCTGTAGATCTGGCTTTTGTTTGCAGAAAGCTGATTACTCTTCCTCAACTCTTCAACGAATCGTTGTCGAGGTTATTAGCGACGGTTAATTTCCTGTTGAAATACGCCCACGACTCATTAGGACCTTCTCCTGTGTTCTGATTCTATTTCTTTGGCGACCTTTCTTAATAAAGATGGTCCAAGCCAACCACTCACTGCTCTTTTCTTTATTTTTCCAGAGAAAATTACAGGAAATGAAGCGAAAGCGTAAGACGTCATTAATGGTTCGCATAAATAGTACTCTTGGAACTTAATTTGTCTTGCGGAATAATTGTTTCGGAAAACGGTTCCGATTGTTGGCGGATGTAAAACTCGTTCTAAGTTTTATCCGCAGATTTTTAATTTAGTGCATTATTCACTAGGTTGACATTTAAAAATTGGAAAATCAATTAGGTTTTCTAGAAATAAGATGTTTGAAGAATATCTTAAAGTTCAAAATAATTTGACTTTTTTAAATCTTTTGTTTTTTTTAAAAAATGTACAGGAAGGAAGTGGAACTATTTTTATGTATTTATTTTGCTTGTATTTATTTTATATTTTATTTGCTTCATGTTATAAAACATTGCCAATAAATTACACGTTCTGCGCAGTTTTTAATGTAATGATCGTATTTTCATATATTAGGATGAGATGTGCTTTATAGTACGAAAAGCACATCTTAAGGATGCCACTTGATTGTTATACTAGGTTGATAAAATTATACATCAAGTTTTCAAGACTTTGAGAATGAAGTAATGGGAGCGATATTTGAGAGAACATATTTTGTGCATAGTTTGTGATATTTGTTTTCGCATTTATTTATAAAACTCTTTAGCGTAAGCATAGATTGATTATTTTTATTTTTTCTTTCAGGTAAGCAAAAAGAATTTCAGTGAGGGAAGAAAAAGGTAGTACTCTAAAAATATTTGTAATATTTATTTTAATTTTAAGTTACAGCTACTAACTGGGCTCTCTATAAGCAACGATCCCTCTTTATCCACTGGATGTGCCCACTGTGTGTCATATGTTCTAGGGTATCAGATCAAATAGCATAAATTCGCACTGGAATATACAAAAAATAATAAAAGATGAAGATGGTGTATAAGGTGTTATGAATGTGTAGAATGCTGGCATTAGGCTTCTTATCCATTTCAGAGAGCTTTAAAAAACCTATTACCACATTATCTATATTAGCATAACATGTTTTTATTATCGTGGAACCCATCACGACTACACCAGTAGTATTAAACGCCACAATTTATTAAGCATCACTGGCTTCAAAACTGGTTTGGTAAATTTTACGGCCTTTATTTGAAATAAGTACCTGTAATAGTTCGACAAAAATAATTGCAAAATATTAATGTTACAAATTATAATTAATTAATTTCATCCCGCGATGGCTCAGGAGATAGAGCGCTCGCCTTCCAATACGCTGAATTGGGTTCGAATCCCAGCGATGGCTGGTCGATACGAATTCCGCATCCGGCTTACACCGACCAAAGTGCTGACGCGCATTGTCCTCAATGGTAGACGGATCATGGGTTAGAGTTTCCATGCCTTCAGGCTAACCGTAGGAAGTTCTCGTGGTCTTCCTCTCCATGTAACTCAAATATGGGTTAGTTTTACCAAAACATCTTCCACGAAGGCAAAGTTCTCACAATACTTGATACAGGAGTTCCTTTGTTTTCAGGAATGGGTTCGAAATTACAAGGCTACGTAGTTGAATAGTAACAGTCATCAACCCAAAAATTGGTTCGGCTGTTCAACGACGGTTATAAAAAAATATAAAATAAATTAAATTGGTAACAAGTACAAATTAAAATTTTGGGTGTAAAAACAAACTTAATGGAGAAATGGTACTTATTCTTGCATGAGAAGCATAAAAAATTGCCATATTGACGTTAATGTGTAATTTTGGTAATGGATACTACTGATATTATATAAATTTGCGTTTTTAATAGGTTTTAGATAAACAACTATACAGATAATTACCATAGATAATATGGAAATGGATGTTTTCGGTACAACAAAAGGGATAAGTACTGGAGAAAATTGGTGATTGAGTTAATTTTTCTATTAGGAGTTAACCTCGAACAATAGCAATATGCTAAATGATACTGAATTTCGTCAAATCTTATTTTGATGTGATGAAACATTTGGTGTGAAAAACATCTTTCATTTAGATAAATAATCAGATAACGTAAAGTCACTGGAAAAGAAAGAAATGTATATGAAATGTTAAAAAGTTGGCATTGTGTTTAGATTAATTAATTTTGTCGGTATATTTCTTTAAATTTGGAGCATCATGTCATACAGTTCATCAATGTTGATTTATTGATTATTTTTTGCCGGTGATCAGCACTCCACATTTTTAAATATGTTGATTTTCACGTATTTCCAGGGAAACTTTTATTTAACTTTTTTTTATGCCGAAACGAAAGATTTTTACAATTAAGTTCTTTTTTCTAAAAATTGAGATACAGGAGTTGAAACTATAAACTGATCTAAGCCTTAAATGTGTGTATTCAACTAATGAAAGTATATCTGCGCCATCTATCCGCCTTTAGTACCCAACCTCTTATTTAGTATTTATCGGTTTTAAGACCATGCGTTGGTGACTGCTATATTTTCTTAATTGTAACCCACACTAATATTAACTTCCATGAATAATGAATGAAAATTTCAATCTCGCAATGCATTGTTAAAATATATCACGATATTTTTCAAATTGATCTAATTTCTGTATTGGTGTCAATATTTTTGTTACGCAAATAAAATGTAGCAATATTCACAATAATACCGAATTCCATAATTATCGCTTTGTATAATATTCACGATATTGTCATTTTCGAAGCATTTTTGTGCATCATCGGTAACCAGTCACTTGCGTAAGTTAGAACCTGGCGTTATTCTACTTGTCAAATTTTTGGCGTCATATAGTACCAATAAGCAATAAATACTGTATTTTTATACAGTTTATGCAAATTTTATAGTTTAAGTTCATTTAATGAATAATGGTTTAAAGCAGGGGTTTCTAACTTACATGGGGCCGGGGGCCACAATTTAAAACACAAATCAAAAGGCGGGCCGCAACTTTATCAAAATTTTATGTAGGACTCTTTTATGTTTGAAGGAACATTAAATACTACTGTCAGATTTTTTACCAAGTTGTACAAAGCATAAGTATTGAATTACAAATTAAAATTAGAAGCAGATTTTTAAAAATATTAAAAATGCATATTAAAAAATTCCGCTACAGTAACTTTAATGTGCACTCACGTATTAAACAATTAATGTGCAATAGATATCTCATTGTTAAGATATAAAACTTCAGAAAGGTTGGTATTAAGACTTACATAGTAGCACACAAAATTTTCAATGACAAAATTGAGGTTTGTCTGCTGCAACCACCAGGGAATAGATATTTACATATTAAATTTAAAATTTATAAATGTGTGCAAATATTTTCGTTCAAAATGAGTGGTTTCAAAAAGTTAAATCGGAGAATTTCTTTGAGAAAATTTCTGATAGACACATGCTAAATTATATTCACAAAATACAAAAAAAAATGAAATAAGAAAGAGCAGCAGGCACAATTATATTTGTATTTGAATGAATATTTTCCTGGATGCAAAACCTGAGAAATAATGTTTTTTGCACCGTTGGTATGATAAATATCACAGAAATGAAAAAATTAGGTTTTTATTAACGAGAAAAGTATTTTAAACCCATATAGATTTTTTACGAAAATTGTCCGCAAAAAAATGACTACTAATATATTTTAGTTCGCGGGCCACAATGAAAGGCTTCGTAGACCGGATGCGGCCCCCGGGCTGAAAGTTGGAAACCACTGGCACAAAGTTTGAAAATTTAAAATTCTTTATAAAAAATTTTGAACTATTAATTATTAGCATGAACAAACATATTAATATTTAGTATTGCAACTGACGGTGAAACATAATATTTGTCATGCTACGTTATCCTGCATATTTTTTTTAGAACGTTTAACTTCTGCACTTAAACTATGAGTTTAGCGAGTTTTAAGGACATTTTTTTTAGTGGTTTAGTCTGCTTCTATTATTTAAATATTTTGTGGAAATGACTTTTTCATAACAGCACATGTTTTAATCTATTTTTATTTTTAATTCTTTTTATCAATGAATTTTTAACGATTTTTTTTGATGGATTAAGTTCCGTATTTTCGATATTCTGCTCGAGTCACGTAACGCTAAAAAGGGGTGACTGTTTACAGACCATCTCATAAAAGCTTAAAAACTTTAGGAAAAAAGAAAATTAAAAAAAAAAACACGCTCTACATTGTTGCTCCCGTTTTCGAATTCGAACATACATATCCGATTTAACTCAAAGAAATGCTGGAAATCACTTTACTTGATTGAATTTTTAGCGATACAACAAATAATTCATATTACTCGTAAAGTAATCTTCATGAAAGAAGGTTTAACGAAAAATGTCTTATTTTGTCTATAGGAATAAAGTTTTAGGTATTAAAATTAAAAATATATTTAATCAACAATTAAAATTCTTATTATTCTTTATTTTTATTTGTTATTTTAGGAATATTTTTTCCTCACAGATGACTTTACACGTCTATTATCTAAGTTCTTTTTAAAAATAGTGCATATTTAAAAAAACTTTATTAATTTTTATAAATGAGAAAACTATTTTAAACAAAAGTTAAACACAAAGATTGTAAGAATAATAAGTTTATTTTAATAAGTTATATTAATGACAAAAGTAAGTCTAATGTCATTTTATTTCCTTAAATTCAATTTAAATTAATTTTAAAACCAATTTTATTTTCTGTAGCTCGTTTGCATAATCTACTAAGTAATTTTTTCTGTTTGATAATTAAGTGATAGATTTTTTTAAAAAAATGATTAGAAATTAATGCTATTTACAATGTAGTTAGTTTGATTAGAAAGTTATGTTTGAATGTAGTTAGTTTGGTTAAATATGATTAGAAAATGAAAGCTATTTACAATGTAGTTAGTTTGATATTATTCATTAAAGCGACTTTATTAGATCCAATCCGTATGTATCTGTTATAATCTGTATCAGTTTATGCAGTTGCAATACCACATAATTTTGATTGCAATCAAACAATGCACTCGATTCTAGAGCGAGTAATATCTCACTCATTACATAGACCACATCATCAGGACGTTATTTGACGGCAAGTTTAATATGCGCAGAATATCAATGGGGGCTTAAAATAAATAGCCCCAATGACATTTATATAGTGGGAAAGCTTTTCTACCGATAATTATAGTCAGTTTTAGTACATTATTTTACTTTCACAAAGTGTTAAAAAAACTTTTAGGAAATTTCTCTTAAATGGTTAGTACTAACAATTTTCTTTAAAGCCATTCAATCATGTCACCGAGTGAATTATTTGATTTTTTTCAGCGATTTTTACTATAAAATGATCTAGAATATATCGCAAAGAACGATATATGAAACATCATTCTTACTGGAATTTAAATGCATATAAAAAGTACATTTTCATTCTATTTATGATTATGATATTCTGATCCGTAATTAGTACAAGAAAACCCTTTATTTTAATGCAGTTTATTACTGAAATAATGATTGATTACCAAAGGATGAATTATGCTGACTCTTCTGAAAATAAATAATGAATAAGTGAATATAAATTTTATTATATTATTAAGACACACAGTTTCTGAAAAACTACTCACTGCTACTTTTAAAAGTCAACTACGAATTATTGTGTAAGAAATAGAAACACATTGAGTATTTGCTTTTATGTGTTTTATATATTATCTGCTTTTATTCAAAAATATATTAAGTCAAATATTCTCATGTATATCAAAGGCTCTTGATTTGTTGATTCACCAGAGCTTCATTAAAATTAAAATAAAGTTATGAATTCATCGATGCTTTTTTATTTTATTTTAGGCATAGTAAAATAAAAATGAAAAACTAAAATAGTAGGTGTGGCAGTAAAAGCTTATTTTATAAATTTTCTAACAAATAATGTTTTTTAAATTTTGATTATCCTCTTAGCACGCTTTAAAATTTTTAAATGAAGTAAATAAATTAAGACAGAGTTGTTACGAAATTTTTATTGTGATAGTGTAATTCTAGTTAAAATTTTTGCGTAAAATAATTTAAATTTGTAAATGGATTTAAATCTTAATTAGTGCTAGTTTCTCGGATCAGAAAAGAGAGTCTTAGCTATAGTTATCTATAGTCTTAGCTATAGTTATCTAATTTAAGAAAATTATCTTATTTGAAAAAAATTAACAAATAAAGACACGTTTCTTTAAAAATACTATTTTTTTACTTAAATTGCTTAAATTAAGCAATCGTATTATTCCAATTGACTAAATAGAGAAATTATCAAATTTATTATTAAATTGTTAAACAACCATACAAATTAAAACTAAAGCTGCAGTTAAAGAGAAGAAAATGTTTTTTTTTTTAAATTAATACTGAGAAATTATTTCTGGAAGAGGATAATACTTAGTTGAATGGGTTTGTGATTACAAAGTATCTCTAGAAACTGAATATAAAAATCGTATCTCATTATTTAATTTTATAACCCGGATTGAACAGCTTTCCCGATTCTGAGCTTACCACTATCAATGTTCAACTCGATAACCTTGTAGTTTTTAACCCAAACCAGTTGCCAAAGGAACTCCCTGATAGAGCATTGGGAGGATTGCCTTTGTGGAGGACTCTTTGATGGAACTAACCAGCATTTGCTTTACACGGAGAGGAAAACCAGGAAAATCTCTCATGGTTTGCCCGATGTCAAAGGGAATCAGACCCTTGATCACTCTACCACAGAGAATATTTTGCGATAGTAATGTGGTCGGTGAGAGCCAGGAGCAGAGCAGAAGATAGGATACGAACTTGTGTAACCTCATTGGAAGGAATCTGAATAATTCGTATTGAAACCTCTGAATATTTTGTATTGAACATGCTGTTGCTGTTTCTAATACCGTCTGCCAATACCAGCAAGCCTGCTTGGTGAAACCAATCAAATTTAAGACATGTTGATGATTTAAGACATGTTAAGATGTTTCTTGCCTCAACATCTATGGCCAAGAATATGACTGCAGCCACACACACACGTCAGAGCTGACTCTTTCATACATCCATTTATTCCTCCATTATACATCCATTCATCCTTTCATACATCCACTATACATCCATTTATTTTATCCATATTTTAGCGTGCACCAGTCACTATTTACTAATCGGGAAGACTTCGATTTCAGCCGGTGGGGATTGAACTCACGGCCTCTGGTCAAGGATCCAACGCCCTACCAACCATGCTAATCGGCCATGCATTGAAACATTCAACGTAAATGGTAAATTCGTATTAAATATTGTGAACGAATCATCTGAATTTCGGATACTACTCATAGGAAAATTCATTTTGCCATACAATTGTTTCCCGAACAGAGTATGATCGTAATCCAAGGTTCTTCTGTGCATAGTAAGAAATTAAAACTGAAACATACGAATAGGAAACATACATTTTTAAAAATTTAAGCAATTTAAATTTGCGATGGTAACACATGAAATTTGGTTTAATTGAAGTAGCATAATTCATTCAATTTATAAGGTTCATTCAAGATAAGATTCTTTTCTTTTTAATTTTTTTTGAGATTACAGATAAAAATATAATAAATTATCTATATATTATTTATAATTATTTATATAATTAATAAATTATTTATGTATTATTTATAATTATTTATATAATTAATAAAATATCTATATATTATTTATAATTATTTATATAATTAATAAATTATGTATATATTATTTATAATTATTTATATAATTAATAAATTATCAAAATATTTAAGTGTCTAACTTATAAAATAAGTAAATATTTAAAAAGGAGAATTTCCTGTGACTATTCTATTTTCAATTTATAAATTTTGCAATTTTGCTATTTGAATTGCGAGATTTTAAATATCGGGAAAATATTATAGGAAAATGAAAGCAATAAAGATGTGTCCTTGTTCATCACTTTCGTTAAAAACTGATAGACTGTCTTCATTGCTGCGATAAAAGGAGTTGATAATAATAATAAAAAAATAGCGCAGTAATTCCATTTTGAAGTGAAAAATAAATATTCAATGATACATGAGAACGTCTACCTTTTCTAAAATTAACTTCCGTAATGATCTTTCATCGCTTTTTTTTTACTGGAAGAAAAGAGAAGACTAAGAAAAAATAGCGAAGGTAAATACGATTATTGCGTAGAATCTTATTGCTTCCACGAATCTCGTTAGGCCTTATCTTCGCTTCCCAATTTTTGAAATAAGACGAGCAGAAAAAAAGAAAGAAGGAAAAAAGAATAACTAAATAAATACAACTAGAAAACGAATTATACCCCCCGATAACTCGAAAAGCTGGTGACGTTCTTAGCGTTTCTGTAAAAGGAGAAAAGAATAGTGAAGTAAAAATAACAATTTGTTGTTTACCTCACGGCGACCGTGTCAAAGCAATTCTTTTTGATATCGTCTGAAAACAGAATAAAACATTTTTTTCTTTCGTTTTAGCCTTTAAAAGGCGAAAATAACGTCTTATATTTACGCTTAATTTAATAATTATAGATAAAGATTAGTGTCAAACTTACTTGATTTTTAAACTTTACTTTTTGGTATTCTTATCAAAATAAATTTCACAGACATTTTGAACTTATATATATATAAAAAAAAAACTTCAAATAAAATGTCTTTTTTATACGAAAATATAGCTTGTTCAATTTGATTTCGATATATATATATATATATANTATATATATTTTTTAAATTCAAGCTGTAAGCCTTTGGTTCCTTACATAAAAAGCTGTACACTATGTTAGAAAGGAAGACAAATTCATCCTAATATAGTAAAATAATTTATCTAGCTTCCCATGCAAAATTAGAGAGAAAAAAATGAAAAGTTGCTACAAAAAAGAGAGAGGGAGAAAGAGAGAATATAAACATGAAACTCAAACATTTTATGGAAATATAACAAGTAAAAATATGTAAAGCATAACTCGGTTTTGGAAGGACTAGCATTGGAATACAATCAGGCTCGCAAAAAACAACTTCGAGAAATTTCAATCTGATCAAACATTTAATATGACGAATCGAAATCTAACCGAAGCTCCAGTAGACGAAGACTCTAACCACCATGCCAACTTGGAGGATGTTTGCTTGAGCAAAAAATTGCAATACATTGAAATGTCCGAAGGAAAGTCAATTTAAAGAAATGCTTAAGAAAAACCGATATTTTCGAAATCTGTTAACTCTAAAAGCGTTTGAATATGCCTGAACAAGAACTTACGTGATTAAAAAAAATTAGTTTGGTTTTTCTCTCAATATTTTTACAGAATTTTAGCAAAATGACAAGTATAAACTAAATTATTAAAATAAAAAACGGACGGTTCCTTTTAATTTTGTCCACCATGAATGGTTTCAGAATTAACTAATTTTATTCCTCTGTGAGTCAATTGATAATTAAAGAGATTTAAACATTTGTTTTTGAACATGCATTCCATTTAATATTGTCTTAACTGTGTTTTATATCTATACAAGATAAATAAGCTGTATAATGGAGATGAAGATACACACATAGTTACACAGATGTAGATGTAGATTTATTAAGACAGAGATAAGTGCTTTATTTATCTTAAATGACAACAGTTTTGATTATTGGAAATAATTTTTTGAATTACCACATCGTATTATTTATACTGATTTTTATCTAGCTTTATTTTAGAATATTAAAAATTTTGATCACATGAATTTGAATACAAATGCAAACCAAATGCAATGACGCAAGCTTATGAAGGAACGACTTATTTGTACTATTCCAGAATCAAGTTAATTTCTGTGAGATTTGCATTCACTATATGTGAGTGCTATTGTGTTATTACTAAAATAGATGCTTACTCGGTGCAATCAATATACGTGAAAAATAATGCTTAGTTTGTGATTGCAAACTTTACCTTTTAAAACCCTAAAAATACTAAATTAAAATTATTTTAAAATTACTAATATTTTTAGGAAATTTAAAATGTAGCTTTCGAATGTTAGATTTTAAATTATATGTTTTTGAATGTCGCTTTACCAGTTATGTAGCACAATGTATTTCCAAAAAATGAACATATAAAAAAATTTAAAAAAAGGAAATGAAATTTGAAATTTGCAAAATTGAAATTTATTTCAAAAATTAATTTAAGCAAATTACATATTTTCGGAAAACAAATAGATAATTAATGCCAGTGTGTTTGAAGCGAATTTTAATTTGAATCTATGTTTTAGTGCTAAAATAAAAGATAAAAAAAACTAATTACTTCCCAAAATTGAAAAAAAAATTTATTCCAGTCGAATTTTAACCGAAGATTAAATTTTCTTATGCTTTTTTCTTCGTAAGCATTTGTTAATTTTTTGTAATATATTTTATGAAAAAATAACTTATAGTTTTTCAAAAAATATAAATACTTTGTATTAAAACATAACATAGAGTAAAATAAAATATAACTTTGAAATAACTTTGTTTTCGGCATTTATATATTTTTACTAAGCCCTAATTTAATAAACCAAGAACATAAAATAACAATAAAAATTTTAATAATGGCCCTAAAAGTCAATTCTTAGTTTCATGATATTTAATTATTTCTTTAAGATTTTATGTTTAATTTTATTAAGCTAATGAGAATTAGAGTAAGTAAGTTGCCCTTCGAACTACTTAAAAAGAAACTTAGTGTGTGAAAGGAAAATGTGAAAAAAATAATTTTTTGTAAGTACTGTATAAATATTTGTAAACATTTCACCCATTGTAGCTTGTGGCGTTCTCTGTGTGACTTCTCTGAAAAATGTATAGATATTCCCCTTGAACTGTAATTTTCTGTATGAGAAAAATGCACAAAACTATAGACAAGTCCCATTAGCTGCATTCGACGAACGAAATAAAAAAGAAACTTTTTGTTCCAGTTTACGTATTATATGTCCAACTTTTAAATTATATGTTGTATTTTATTGCCAATATTTCAATTACCAACTAAACTGTTTTATTTTTCTTCAAATTTATCGTATTTTGATGAGAAAATAATAGGTTTTTAATGATCTTTAAAAACATCTATTTCAATAACCTTAGAATAAAATAAAAAATAAATATCAGTTCAAAGCTTTTGACTGATCTATGACGAATAGAGTATGCATTATAAAGTTATTAATGTTTTATAGTTGCAGTCAACCATAACAAAATTCCAATTGCAGAAATATTGGATTTAAAATTTCACAAAACATGTCGTTCCTCTATTATCTTTAACTATTTAATAATTGAATTGTTGCATAATGATATAAGAGTGCATAATTCTAATCTTTACGATTTACTATTAAAATGCTTAAAGTAATTTCGGGCTTTATTCGAGAATTAATAAATGCATTAATGTTTAGTGCTTTTAAAACAGTAATTTTTCTTTTCACATCCTACTGAATATTTAATTTATAAAAAGGTATTTTTCATCCCTCTAAATATTATTTAATAAGCTTCAATTCGAACAAAGAAACAAAATGTTTTAAAATGTTTTGCATGATTTTTTTCTTATGAAAAGTTAATGAATTGAAAGTTAATATCCTCTAAAATATTTTCTAATTAAAATTAAAATTACTTTAGAGTGCGCAATTTTTTAAACGATGAAATTTCTTTCTTTCTGAATGTGTCAATAGAATGTTGTTATTTCTTTTTTAAACTAATACTCGCTGATAGTTCTCTACATGGACCTAGTTATTTAAACTTTTAATACTATAGTAACTTTTTGGCTTAGTTAATATTGCTCTTTAAACATAAAATTGATTTCGATTTTTAGAAAAATCTTCATCATTACATTGTTTAAGCACGTTCATTACATCACGTCCTTCAATAGATTTTATTTCTAAAGAATTGATTTTCTTTTATCATTCTATAGCTTGATTCAACAATTAAGTATATATATATATATATATATATATATATTATTAAGTTAGGTAAAAGTCAATTATACTTGGTTATTAAATTTTAAAACATTTCTTTTTTTAAATATTCCTATCAATTGAGATGAATAAAATTACTTAGNATAGAAATTTATATATATATATATATATATAGATTAACGGAGCAAAAACCCCAGTCCCGTTGGTCTACTTGAACTTTAAAGAATACATATTATGTTTTTAAACAAAATATAAAATTAAAATACTTTTTATATAAAAAAAAATGCCAACTCGATTTCTTCTATTAGATGAAAATGAATTAATTCTGTGTGAATTATTCTTGATTTCATCATATTTTTATGGGCTTAAACTCTTCTAGTAAAACTCTTCTTTTTTTTGATATTTCATACAGTTTATAGAATCAGCATAGACTGTGCTGGCTAGATATAAAGAGAACTTACCTGAATGTTGTGAATAAATGTTACTAACCTGCAACAACGGAAATGCATATTATACACATTTCTTTCGTTTTATTAAAGAATCTTAGCAGAACAGCTTAAAATGAATTACGAAAAGAGTTCTATGATGCAGCAGATTCAGTAATAGAAAGTACAAACTACTTATCCTGCAACAACTGTTTATGAGCAGTGAAACACATTTACAGTAAAGAAAAAGTAAACCTGAAGACGGCTTGGGGATTTATGTGTGGTTTTCCTGAGAACAAAATCTGAAGGACACAGAGTTTGAGAGTGATAAAATATTGAATGTGAAAATGCACTGCATGGATATAATCTCGTGTGCCCGAAAATGTTACTGCAATTATTTTTTTTAATACTATGCTAGAAGATAGTAGGTTGGAACAGAATCTCATAATGTGATATAAAATTAACTATTTACAAAATTTCGTAAAAGGAAAAGCTGAGCTGTAACAAAATTTCGCAAGGGTGAACTTTTATAGCATATTGATATTTAACTTTACTGTATTTTAGTCACATGAGCTTCTCTCGGCATGCAATATTTCCACTTTCTTTCCTTAAAAAAACTATTTATCCATAGTTGTAGGGAACTATATCTCTCTCGAGGTCTTTATTTCAAAAGCTCGTGCTTGGCTTAATGTCAAAAGTAACAAGAAAATCTTACAAATAAAATAAAATAAAAAATAAAAATTTTATTGGATTTTTTTATTAAGATTTCATTTTTGAAACATCACAATTAAGGATCACAATTTCGTGACCAATGACATAGTCCAGACTTCTTAACTTTCAAGATTAACTGATTCCCCACTATCTGAAGCTACGAGAGCTTCAAGCAACTAATGATGAAACATCAGTTCTTCTTTTCAAAGAAGACTCAGTGTCTTTAACTACTGAGTTATCACAACTTACAATTCTAATATTATATGCTACAAGTTTTGATTTATTTAAGTTAGCATAAAAACAAATCCGAAACTAAATTAAGTATATCAAACACTACAACACATCTATGCCACTAATTTTATTTTTATTTTAAATATTTATCGTCGATGATAAAAGCATTACATTCCAAACAAGTCAAAAATATAAAAATCCTTGGAAATACTTAAGAGAATTTAAACTATCTTAATGGAATGTCAAACAAAAATAGAAGGATGTTATCCACGGACTACGAATTGCTAAAAGCGATGCGATCAGACAGAACAAATGCACTTCAACATTCTATTTTATTTCTTTGCTTGGAATCCAAAAATGGTTTCTGAAGTACATGTCGACAACCACTCGCGGAAGTCGGTATCTGATAGTGGACGATGATCGGTTGCTATGGTGATTCGTGGACGCTATCTTTTCCCCTTCATCTCGTGGCTATCACTTCTATTTTATTTATGGGTATTTCGGGAATCATTTGCAACAGATGCTAGGATATTCTCAATAGGATTCTTTTATGGGAAGAAAAAATTAGTAAGGAGACAAAGCATTGTTTGAAGATTGATTTCTGGATATACAACTAGTTAAGCCTATTTCCCCCTTGTTATCAGCAATTATTTTTCGACTTGCTGTGGCATTAAACTATAATACCGATAAGATTAGGAAATAAAGTAGAAACTTTTAAGTTCTTCGAGATGTTCTTTATCTTATATTGCGATTTGCAGTACACTATTTTCTTTTGGATCTAATAAATTAGGATTAACTGGTAATTGAATTAAGGCGTTTTATTCATCTAATGGAATGAGTTTTGCATTTCGCTCTTTTTTATTTAAAATGGTACACATTTGTTTTAAGCAAAGTATAAAATCTGCATAATCACATAGTTTTCAGCAAATTTTTAAAAACAGTGATCTGTGTGTGCTTTATACCAGCAACTAATTATAATAAGATGGTATGTTATCTAATTCGGAAAGACGCAATCAACTGTTCTCTAATGTAAAATAGAGCATATTTTTCATATTTCACTAAATTTAAAATCTAAATGTCATAATATATTTTCACGATTGATAATATTTCAAAATTAATGCCTAAAATGCATTATTTTTAAAATAACTTTTCTAAGCAAATAGTTGCTATTTTCGATGCACTTATTTAATAATATAAAACGCATACACATTGAAAAAACATATTGAATTTACGAAAAAAAAATGCCTGCTGGTGTGCCAGTATGAAATCCTTTATTTCACAGACAAATACATTAACTAAAAACTATAAAATAACGATTTCAGCTTTGTGGTCGAGTCGAGGGCAGAATTCGTCTAGTCGATGGTTCTAGTCGACTGGGTTCAAAACTTGGGTCGAGGCGATTGCTTAGTTCCTTCAGCTACCGTAGTTCTTGTATATCAGTATTTTATTTTGTAATCGTCGTTGAACAGTCAACCCAAATGAACAGCCGACCACTTTTATTTATTGTGATGTGATGTACTTATTGCATAAGTTGTATCTAACAAAAGTTTCCAACTTCTTTCCCTTTACAATTTAATAAATATACAGTTTTTCTTCCTTTAATTTATCTTGTTTGTTCAAAATGTGTCAATTAATTCTTTCATGTGGTCATACTGATGCGTAATCGCGATTAAACGCAGTATAGTAGCATGATTAATCCTTGAAAACAAAGTAATCGTTCTTTTTCCTTCGACACAAACATACCATTACGAAACAACGGCAAGTTTAAAAAAATATCTATAAAAGTGTTTTGTATATGGTTTTATTTTTCTTGATTCCAATTCAGTTTTAATGACCTGTATGAAATATATATTTTTTTAAATATAAATGCTTTTCCAGTTTTTTCTATACTGAGTAACAACTTGCTATTTAAAATAAAAATAGTGCGCGGAGTCCCTCCGCGAGGAAGAAGTTAAACTTCGTAACCTGCGACGTTAATTGTAGAAGAATCAGCAGTCGTAGAAGGATCACTAGTTCTATTCAACGACTCTTTGTCCTGCTCCGCTCGCTTCTGTGCTCTGTAATCACGGTAATATTGTGCATTTTTCCCTCGTGGACCTCTTGAACCAGTGGAAGTGTTTGTGGTTGCCTCATCGTCTCGCCCTGGAAAATTTATTTCTATTGATAATGTATGTGAATGCGTCATAATGTAATTTCCGTTAAAATATACTTGAGGGTGCCCCTTGGCGAAATTGGCGACTTATGTTTGGCGCCATTCCTGTTTGCGCGGAACAGTGTGGTAACAGGAATGGCTGCCAAAACTTTATAAATTTGTAATGAACCCAATATAAGCAGAATTAATTTACACAATAAAATGAATTTTGAATCGAAACAAAAATTAATAGAGTAAGCACAGAAAGGAAAGGAAAAGAAAAAAACTCACTTATTCATTAAGCTTCAATATCCTCAGATTTAGGTGCACAGAATTCTCTAATAGCAGTTAGATACTGTCTAAATTTATCATGAATAGAATCTGTGTACCTCCATCGCCACATAAATTCGGCGAAATACAAATCGAAAATGGCGTCCGTGGTACCGGACTGGCGGTGACATTTTTTTATAGTCCCTTTTTATGACTGCTCACATACTTTCGATCTTATTGACCATAAGCAAA
This sequence comes from Parasteatoda tepidariorum, assembly GCF_043381705.1. Classification (NCBI taxonomy): domain Eukaryota; kingdom Metazoa; phylum Arthropoda; class Arachnida; order Araneae; family Theridiidae; genus Parasteatoda; species Parasteatoda tepidariorum. The sequence goes on along the minus strand of NC_092207.1, from coordinate 48,895,179 downwards.
AGTAACCTTATCAGTCGGTATCCAACGCAGAACTAACGGACCTCTGAAATTAAATATACTGTTGAAAATTTAAAAATAAAGCTGAAATCTAAACCAATTAGAATTACGATTAGGTTTCAACTTGGCGAGAATCAAGGGGCACCCTCAAATATAGTCTACCCGTAATTTCAAAAGAGAAAACCTATCAATCAATTGATATTCACAAGAGACGTACCTTGACATAACCTTAAATCCGTCGTATTGTCCGTGGGATTGTCTTCGCTCATTTTTTACAATTGTTATCCACTGAATTTGAAAATAAAAAATACTATCCTATTAAATTATATGTGTATCAAAACAAACTAAAAAAATATTTATAGAAAAGCAATACTTTTATGACTTTTATTATTTTTATGCTAGTGAGAACCAAAACAATACGGAAATGAATGAGGGAAAACTGGATCCCACCACGTGATTTCCCGGCAAATAAGAATGTAGCGTTAAACGTTTAACGCAACCTTGTTGGAAGTCGCATAAGAAGTATAACTTCAAAATATAAAATAGAAAGAAATCCAAAGAATTTAATTAAATTACTGAAAAAATAGGGAACAGAGCAGCTACTGTAGACATGTTTTATAAACCCAGCGAAAAGCTTATGAAGTATCAACATGAACGTATATAGTATATTTTCTTTAAAGTTTGAATGATTATCTTCGTTTTAAATGATACTCAAGCAAGCTTAGGGGAGTAGTGTTTTGGTATTCATCCTTATTTTGACCCTACTAGCTCCTTGGCTTGAAGTTAGAGTGCACATTTCATATTTAATATATAATTAAATAACTAATATCAATTAATTATTTAACTATATATCATTTATAGCGTATTAGCTTCTTTTTGCGTGAAATTCTTTATTTACTCATAAAAAAGAAAACCGAACTGATTAGAATATGTCTCTAATATTAATCTAAAATTACATTCAGGAGGAAACATTCTTATGTTTGTTTTAATTATTATTAAAGTGAAATAGAAATGTTTCAATTAATAAAGCGCAATAAAAATAAATTTACAGTAAAAAAATATGTTAAATTTAATTAAATACAAAACGAAACTATTTTATATATTGTTACAAATTTATAAATATTTGTATAGTTTTGTGAATATTCTTTTTTTTATGCTGCTAAATATCTCGTGCGGACCCAAAATAATCAATGTACTAAGAAAATTGCGTAATTCTAACGTAATTTAAAAAGGAAATAACTTCTAATGTATTTCCTTTGTAATGCTCAGCTAAGGACCGTTTAATCGCAATGGCGACTTGCCGATACTTGGCGACCATTTTGCTCATTTATATAACTTGGCGACCGTGTGCCAGGCAGGCATTAATACGAGTATGTAGGTAATCTGTTTGTGACTATCATGGATACTCCCAGAAATGTGAAATGACCTTCATGTAATCGCTGAGTCAGGAGTATTAACTTTTTATAATCAGTTATATTTCGCCAAATACATATCCAATATTTTATATTTTTACTTTTAATTTCCCTGATACGGATACTCCCTCGAGCGGGAAATGACCATCTTGTGATCCTGTTCGGGAGTATCCAGCCATATGTTTTCCGCCTTGTGGTAAGGGACTCCGTACACACCCTCAGTCTAAGTCTAAGTCTGCTTGTGACTGAAGTAGTTTTCTGACTGAAGTTAGTTCATAGATCAACCTGAGGTATTGAAGCCGGAGTTTTTCTGTACTACGCTGTTATTTGGGATGTAATTGAGTGCTAGAAATAGCTGTATATTCCTTAAGTTTCAACTCAATAAAATTTTTGAGTCTTGAGGACTGTTTCATTTATATCCAATCGAAACGTACCCCAGTGCTCTGTATAGTGTAAATTAACTTTATTGAAACTAATTAACGTTTTAAATGCCCACTTTCCATTTTTATTATTTACTGTGCATTGTTTGCTGTTGTGCAACTAAAAAAAGAAAAAGAAAAGACTAAATATGTGTTAAATCAATGGCTTCTCCTAACTTTTTCACTAAACAAATATTTACAAATGAAATAAAATGCGGAAAATTTTCTTATTAAACTATATACTTTATAAAATTTACTTATTAAGTATTAAAAAGGCTTAGAATTACAGCAGTGGTCACGCTAGCCGCATCGAGTTGTTTTTCCCATTGAATTAAAAAAATAAAAATCAATAGTGGCTATTAAAATGCATTCTAAGTAAAATAACTCCAATTATTAAAAATAATCTAAATTTAAAAAGTAAATTACAAAGTTACTTTTAGGCCAATTTTTTTAACATTTAACTATTAAGTAATGTAGACATTTGCTAAAATTTGCAACGAAATATTGAGCGATAAATAACAGTATTATTTGACAGCACAAGATGCAGAATAGTGCCACAAGAAGGAATGATTTTTTTTACAGAAGTAATGGCGATCAATGTATGAATTTTTAGTTAGAATATACATAATTCCGCTTTTAAACATACAAGTTATGTTAACTTATAATTCTAAGATCGAAACTGTAGAATAACTTGTTTTTCATGTAATTTAATTTCTTTGTTTAAGCAGAATCAAAACTAGAGCATTGTTTTAAAACGAGAAGTAACTCTGTTTCTAATTTTCCGAGTAATTATTTGTAATACAGAAAACTTCTTAAATTTTTCAACAAAAGCAACTATTATTAAAATATTTTAGGTAACTAATCTCTTTAAGATAAACAATATACAATATTTACCTAAACCATCAAACTCATGTTTAGGAGTGTTGTCTAAATTCGGAATCGATGAAATGGTTGATGAGATTTGACAGTTAATAACTCAAACTAGACCTCTCCAAAGATAGATGCTTGTTTGAAATTCATTATACAGAAGATTAAATAAGGATACTTGTGATAGCGATCTCCTATACAAACTCATTGTTAAATCTTTCTCTTCTAAAGCAAAACTGCTTCTATAATTTCTATTCAATTCAAGAGATTTTGAAGTATCATAATCAGATATGAGATAAAAGAAAAAGAAATAATAAAATTGAATAGTTCTTTTGTAATGAATTTTAACTTCCTTCGAAGAATGAGATCAAAATACATCAGTTTCTGCACCAAGGGTTTTGAAAAAAGTATAATTAAGTTTATTTTATTTCTTTAGGGTCCATATATTCCACTGTTTTCACTATAGTGTATGAAAAATCAAGCAACTTAGATAAGCTTCTTAAAGATTGTCGTCTAGAAGTAAGATCTGCTGAGCTATCTGAGTTAATTTAATTTATATTACATAAAACTACGTGCAATTACGAAATAATTTGATTGAATTCATAGCAGTATAAGGATTAGAATCAAAACAGTCTTCTTTAGTTACACTTTATGCCTTCAGCTGTAGCTGGGAGGTTTAAAATATTGAAATGAATTATTTGAATAGTTTGTCGATTTTAATAAAAACGCTTCAAATTTATAAAAAGGTTAAATAAGTTAATGGTACTAATAATTAACTAACAAAAATAAAACTATTTTTTAGTTATTTTCACGTTAACAAAAGATTCTTTTTTAAAAATTTGAGGAATCACTTATTTTAATTTAATTTAAGGAAACATATTTTGAACAGCAGCGACTCATTTTTCCCCTTAAATTGATTAAAAAAATCTTGAGGGATTTATTTTATTTCTGCGATTATTGAAAATGCTGCGATATTACTACTCAGTAGTATTGTTAGTTAAGTAAAAAAGTAAAATAATTCACTTGTAAAAGTAATTTAATCTAAATTTAATTTTCAAACTTTGATGCTCATCTTACAACTAAAAATATTCTACATTGTCAAAATTTAATTAGTTTCATATTCCAGAAAAAGCAGATAAGTTTAATTTCTTTTTATTTTTTATTCCACATGATAGATTGTATCTGATTAAATGTAATATGTTTAGAGAGTATTTAAAACAAGCTTTCTTAAAGTTTTGTTATAAGAATACGTATTATTCTTTATTGACAAAAAATTAAAATTTTAAGTAAACAATTCTAATTTTATGTATGTTCGCACACAAAACAAATTTTGATGTTCTCTACAAAAGGTTGATAATGTCTCGTAATTTAAAATATAGTTTAATGTAAAACTGCTTAAATTTAATTAATTTTTGTCACATTAAAATTTTAATTACATTTTATTTACTATCATTTTTTTAGAAACTGCAACTAATTCAGAACATCATGGTGCAAATCAGATTTCAATACACATTCTCCTTTCACATATAAAATAAAAAGGTAGTTGAACATTTTAAATTATATTTTAAATGATTAAATCATTTAAGATAACATTTTCTGTAAAATAATTTACATTTTAAATTGTATTTTAATAAAGCAGTTTCATTCAAAAGACTGAAGTTTAAACTTAATGATGAAAAATATTTCGAAACTCATCGCAAAAGTTTTCATATTTCTTTTTACACAGAGAAAAACTTCCGTCAAAATTATTTCCCTGTATTCTGAGAACATTTCTGTAAGAAATAATTAAATAAAATAAAGCAAAGGCATAATTATTTTGGGGACAAAAATTGAAATCTGTACTAATTAAACCATTCATTTGATAATTTTTGCGTTAATATTGTAATGAATTACCGAAAATTCTAAATTTCAAAATTACGGTTCTTATTACCACGCATTTAAGAAAAGTACAAAGTTTAAAACAAGAATTTTAACCGAATAAATAGTTTATATGCCATTATTTAGAGTAACTTGATAAAATTATCAAGCTTTACGAAATTTACCAAATTTTATTACATATTATGAAATCATGAAAAAATTTTTGGACAAATTTTTCGAAGCATCAACTTACTTTACATTTAGGCTATAATTTTTTTCCTCTATATAAGTTTATAACAAAATAGTATTAATCCACTTTATTCGCGCATTTTAATCTGAACGAAAATCACATGGGAGAACCCATTTTCTCATGTAATGATTCAGATATTTTTTTGATTGTCATTAGTATAAAATTAACGAAAGCTACACAGAAATCGTTTACCTATGATTGATTTATTTATCTTCCCTTTAGAGTTATTTTCGCTATCACTGCATTTTTTTGTTTGATTATTATTCTAAAATAAAGATTTGGAACAAAAATAATTGCATTTTTATTATAAAGCAATTCTATGACATTACCTTATTACGCAAAATTTCATAGTTAATACTCTTAATTATGTTTAGAAATTTCATGATAAATATATTAAAAATTATAAACCATTTCTAAATTATTATAAAGCATATAGTTTCAATAACTTATAATCACTTTTAATAAAAGTTTCCAGTAGAATTGCGTCCTATCAACATTTGTAGTGGAAATAATGAATAAAAATTGTAAAACATCATTAAGAATTAATTTCTTGCACCATTACTTAATAGTCTCTTTGTTGAAATACACTTATCGTGCTTTTCAAATAATCAAAAATTAAACAGTAATTCAAAAAACAAAAATATAAATGAAATTGCTACGGTAACTTATTTTGACGGTAACTTATTTTGATTTCTTGTCCCCAAAAAATCGGGAACAAAATCTGTGAAACCTAACAGCAATAAAACAAAATGAAACATTTGTCAACGCAATAAAACATTTTTAGATCTTTCAGCTCAACAAGTTTATAAAATAGACAGATTCATATAAAACTCTATTGTGGATTTCGGTGAGCGAAGCGAGTTGGGAGCAGAGACCCGTAATAAATTAAAATTCCTTATTGATATTTGAAACTACAGTATTAGATAGATTTTGCATAGAACTTGTCTTGCGTTAGCCTTAGATGCAGATGGAACATCGATGTCCCTTCTGCATATTTTTTCTGACGCTCTAATTTCAAGCAAAATATATATTTTGGTGCGTCTTAATAATAAAAAACAGTTTAACAGTTAGTAAAACAAATCAGTTATATTACCGGAATTATATTCGTACTGAAATATGAAATCCAAAAAAAGTAGTTTTAAAGAAACTTTTTTTTCATTCATATTCAAAAATGCATCAATGATTGATTTTTTAGAGTTAAAAAAAATATGATAGATAACCTTTTCTCTTAGATCTAAATAACTGCAAATAAGTGCAAATTTGAAAAAAAATTATTGTTTGGAAGTGAACCGTGTTTGGAAAATATTACCTTTCAACGTAGAAAAAGACACCGGCGTTTCATGCTGTATTTCATAACCATAAATTATTAAAATGACAAAAATAATTTTTTTTTACTTATTTTGATCTAAATTAATACAAATAATGAAAAAGTATGAAAAATATGCTTAATAAAAATTTCAATTCAAAAATTTCANTGCAAATAAGTGCAAATTTGAAGAAAAAAAATATTGTTTGGAAGGGAACCGTGTTTGGAAAATATTATCTTTCAGCGTAGAAAAAGACACCGGTGTTTCATGCTGTATTTCATAACCATAAATTATTAAAATGACAAAAATAATTTTTTTTTACTTATTTTGATCTAAATTAATACAAATAATGAAAAAGTATGAAAAATATGCTTAATAAAAATTTTGCGTCAAAGGGTTAACCGCAATGCTAATTTCATTTTCTACCTATCACTCAGTCATTTTTGGAAAAATTTTTGCACATCCTCTGCGAAGCGCAAATAGCGTTAATGTTAGGGTTAGGGGCAACCATAACCCTATGTAAAATCTCTTTAATATCGAACCATGTCAAACAATATTTATAAAGCGACATTTACCTTAATTAGACTTGCTTTAACTTACAAAAGTCATTACATTACTACCATGTGAATTTGTGTCTTAATTTTTTTTCCTTCTTTTTACACTTTAAATACGATCAATTTTTCAATCGAAGTGGCATCAAAAATAATATGGATTACTGGTAAATGAGTGTCATGTTTTATTTTAATTACAAAAGGTTGTATTACAGTCATGTAATTAAATCGGTTCTCGTAATTTTTCTAATTCTAATACCTAACGATATAAGCTGTTATCGACAACGATTAGTTCAATTTAGGCGTGAATATTGAAACCCATTATGAAGGAATGTGTAGTAACCAAGACTTCATTAGAAGTTAATTTGTTCCATTTTTTTTCGCTTCTGGAATACTCTATCCAATGAATTACTCATCTTTAGGGTTACTATATTAATTTTGCGACAGCCTATTTAATGAGATTCCGGGGTTAAAGCAATATATGTCGTGGAGTAATGAGAGACATTTAAAAAAATGTTTATTCTGGGCGATTAATTAACTCAAATTCAGGGAAAATGCGTTTTTCGTTCGAGGCGTGAAAGAAAATTTTTCTACCGTCTTTACCTTCTAATGGATCTTTGGCGGATAATCGTGTTTAGTACACGCGTTATGGATGTTTTAATTTTCGAGGCCATATCCCCACCATGACCCCTCTAAAGCGTGCATTTGGTATTTTAAAGGAGAGTTGCCAAAAGTGGCTGGAAGTGGGCAGATAAGCGTCAAGTCGTTTGTCACGTGGTATTGGGCGTGTCTAAACCTGTCTGCTTGCTTTTCTTAGTGGCCTTTTCACACAAATTACTGCAAAATTTTTGAAGTAATTTATAATCTGATAAGTTTCTAAGGCCTTGCTTTTGAGTGCTTGAGACTTTCTAACTACAGCTTCTCTAATTAATTTTTGGTATGATTAAGTTATTTTACTAAAAGAGTGTTACAGTTTTTAAATTATTATTTTACTGTTATTTAAATAATTGATGAGAATTTCTTTATTATAATTTCAATTTAAAAAAATTCTAAATTAAGTTAAGGGATTATCTAACTTTATTTTTGCTTTAAAACTTAAATGTTATAAAAGATTTAATGTTTCGAAATTCTTTTTCCAACTATGCGAAAATGAGGATAAATTTGATTTTACTCCTCAAACAACAAATATTTTTCAATAATAAATTTTTTTTTTAATTATGACCCGATAATCGTTTTTTGTTTACTTTAGTATAAGTATCTTAATATTTTTTGTATACTTTACTATCTTAATATGCATTACCACCTAAAAACCACACTGTTAGAAATTTCTCTGAAAAAGGATTGAAAATCAATTTATTTATTTGTTATTTTACCATATTCTGACAAAACAGTCAATCAGCCAAAAATAAGATGGTGTTCACACTGTTAGATGTGCGAAAAACCATTTATTAACTGCTCTTACCTTATACGGTTAAACAATCAGAATTTTATCGCACCATACAGGCCACTAAGGAAGCCACTTAGTTTCTCGCAGATGGGTACATATTATAATCGAGAGAGCTAATCTGTTAATCTCCTGATCTACAGAACTCGGGTTTGAGTCCCAACGTTGAGATCACAATATTTCCTCCATTGCATTCAACATATTAAGAGTTTCTAGTTTTCTGCTCTTTCTCATATCATGAGCTTAGGTTTTTAGGATACGATACTCACATTTACGCATAGATGGCAGCACCATAATGCTGAAAAACTATCATAACCAGTTAATTTTTTTACGGTTTTGAAACCATGCTAGTCGTAAATAGTTAAAAGCACGTATTGTTTCGCATTCATAGTTTTTTAACCATACGTTGTAAACGATTTCAAAACCGCAAAGGCAAACAATGTTCTTTACCATTGACGTTATGGTTAATAAGATAGATAGACTGCTGCCGATTATTTAACCATAATTTTAGAATAAAAATTCTAACAATGAATGGTGAAGCAGCTGGCTACAATATAATACAGTATTTGAGATAAAAATATTAATACAATAATATCCAAATAATAATTACATTTGTGATAATAGTTTATTTTTACAATTAAAAATCTAAAATTTCAAATTTTAGTGCAGCATCAAGCGAGTGAAAAATTATTAAATAGATCAATAATTTTGAAATTAAAAAAAATTAGTTTTAAAATAAATGAGGCTGGTATTAAATAACGAAATAAAGTTAGGTGTTCTAAAAAGATGAACTGATTCAAAGTTATTTTTTATAAGAAACTAATCTAAAGCTACTATTAAAAATAATAAATATGCATTTAAGAAAAAAATTTTTTAAATTGTATAAGTATAAAATAAAGTACAAATCACAAAATATTCATTGATAGAATTAGTATTAAAAAATTTTTTGGTGACTAGCAATTATCTGCTTGAATTGAACTTTACTCCATTTCAATATTGACGATATTTCACGAAATAGTTTGAAATATATTATAGTTCTTTTGATTATAAAATCTCCAGATCATGCATAGTTTGTAAAACTACACTCAAAAAAAGAAATTATCTTAATAAATTTCATTTATTTAAATTTAAAAAAAATATTTTCGAAAATTGAAAAAGTAAAAATTTGAAATAAATAAAACAAAAATGCACAAAATAACAATTATATTTAATAACAATTTATTATAAAGCAAATTTCTATTACAAGTGAACAATTAAAAAAAATATTTATAATGAAACTTTAAGGTGTCTTAAAATATTCCATGTAATATAATTCCGAGTGTAACAGCAGTCAAAATTACTGGAATTTTAAGTGTTTTCACTTTTTATTGCAAACTTTTACTGTAAAATTTTAAGGAACAAAAAATTTTATGTACCGAAATTTTTACAGTAAAATGTACTCTAAAATCCCTAAATCAATATAATTAAATAGATATTCTTGTAAAACTTACGGAATAAAATTTCATGGTAGAAATTAAATCGTAGATTTTACGGTAAAGTGGATTATACGGATGCTTCAACGAGAAGGCCAATACTTTTCACCTCAATATGATCCGGAATTTTTTACAGTGTACAATGTGTAGCAAAATATTTCAAAAAATAGCACGACTTTCTAAACGTACACACTTTCAAACATGCTGATTTTATAAACTAAAATATTAATAAATAATAAATAAAGGTAATTCATTTGGCAAAATTAATCTCTTTTTTTTACATTATCGTAAGTATTTTGAATACAATAGGGAATAAGAAAAGGTTCCTTAATTGTTGAATAATCCCCACAATGTTAAAAAGTAACTGCATAGAAAATCAATACTTTTTTTTCTTTCAAAAATGTGATCCCTTACTTGTTTAGAAGTCCATTTCAAAATGGAATTAATGTCCCTTAAACGCAAAAAACTTCCCTCAGATTAAGTGATATTTCGGCACATTAAACTTAATGGGATTTTAATGAGTAATCATTGAAAATGAAGTTATTTCATTTATCCGATTCTTCCATAAAAAGATTACGTTCTCACTTAAAGATGATTTCAAATCTGATACAAGATTTTATGTTAAACTTAAGCATAGAATATTTCATTAGTCCTAAATTAAGTTTTTTTGGTGACAGTTAAACACTGTGGGAAGAAAAGTAAATAATTGCATAGAAAGTATGATTATTTAATTTAATGGCTGTCTAAAATAACCTGTTTCAAAACCTAATTGCACGACAAAGTAACAATTTCAAAAACGCTTATTTGTATGTTTTGTTCTATAATTTGCGCTAAACAATAGAGGAAAAGATAAGAGTACTTATAAATCAACTTTAAATTGCAATGTTCATTTCCTCTTTATTATTTCATTTTCTTTATTAAAGGAATATGAAAACGCAACTAAAACCCATTTTTCATATAACGGAGGCAATATGATAAATATTTATTAGTAGTTTCTTTCAAAGTTTTGTTTGTTATATGATCGAAACCAATAAAGCGTAAATATTTTATATTAGTTTGCGATTTTTAAATATTAAGTAAATAAAATGATTGGCAGAATTTAAACATATAAAATCACTTAAAAGATTTGTTTGTTTGCTACCAGTAATAAAAAAATATCAGTTGAGTCAATGACTTATCCTGCTTTTTATAAATAAGTTAGTGCTTAGAACATTAAGTAATTGCATCTGTTATAAGATTAGTATATTAATATACTTGTGACAATAATGCGTATCTCTTAGTAATCATTTTATGATTTTTTTTGTCTTTAATATATAAAGTAAGTGTTTTAAAACTGTTTAATTGCAGTATTTTTTAAAAGATCTGTTTATATTCGTAAAATTATTCAGATGTAAATATTAGACAATAGATCTTCAGTAAATAAATTGATTGGAAGAATCTATTGGAACTAACTCTTTGATTAAATAGAGTGATTTAGGTATCTAAACTAGTAATGCCCTTAACGTTTTGACACAGATAGAACATGGGTGTCTCTTTTGTATAATTTTTTCTTCCGAACTAATTACAGCTAAACGCATATTTTGATATTTTTTAATTATAGAAAATAGTCTAATAGTGATAAAAAAATGTTTTTTATTTTTTTATTTCCAACAAGCTGCAAAATCAGTCTTCCCGATGAGCAGACCTAGTGCGTTCTCCAGAAGTGGTATCCACTCTTTCAGGACCACCACAATGGGTGAAATACCGTGGGCCAAGTTAATTTGGACGTCTAGTTTGTGCCATACTAGATGGCAGCGCCGAGACTCTATTTGGATGCTAAAGTGCACTAGGAATTTAATTTTGCCGGAAATGCCAAGAGCCAATAAGGCACTCCAGGGATCTTTTACATGGCGCATAATTATACGACATGGCCGCTGAGAATTTTCTGCATTGCGAAAATCCGGTGTCTGGGTCGGGGATCGAACCCGCAGACTTGGGCTCAGAAGGCCGACGGCAAACCAACGATTAAAAATAAAAATAACAATAAAAAATAAAATAACATATAAAATCAAAAAAAAAAAAAATAGTTTGAAGGAAAATTTTATTCATATTTAAAAATTTATCAAGAATTGCTTTTGTACATTATAGAAATTTTAATGATCAATAACTGTTTCTATTAGATCAAAATAACTTGGAATAAGGGCAAATTTGAAAAATAATTGTTGGCTGTGTTCGGAAGATTTTACCTTTAATGCAGGAACAGACACCGGTTTGTCACGCTGCATTTTTATCTATAAATTATTTAAAGGCTAAATGTATTATTTTTCACATAATTGACATAAATTAATACAAAATAATAAATAAAATTAAAAAATATGCTTCATGAGAATTCTGCAACAAAGTGTTAAAAGAGCTATTTCTATTCTTAGAACAAATAATACGTAAATATTACTTTATAAGTCTAAGTACATGAAATGTACAAGTTTAGTATAAGTTTAAGTACATGAAGAGAGTAGGCAAATATTTATAGTGTGACATCAATTAAAAATTGAACATTCATGAAACCAAGAATACGTAAATATTAATTTTCACATATAATGTTTGCTTATTCGATTAAACATATAAATTAAAAATTATATTCAAAAGTAGAATTCTTTAAATTATTCATTTGTATTCTTATAACCAATGTTGCTGTTGTCTTTGGCCACTAATTTAGAGGGGATGCAATTTTTTGTTTTACAGTGGCGTCATCTATGGCCAAGAATTTGCCAAGAATTTGACTTCTGCCACACACATACACCACACCCGTTTATTGGGCGCACCCATTCATACATCCATCCATTCATCCACAGATCGTAATTTTGACCTAAAGCAGAGAACGATCAATCTCCAATTCAGTATCCCCAGAGGTTTAAATTTTTTTTTATAGAAACATGGAGGACTTTGTGACCCGACAGATTTAACTTCCACCGGTCACCATTTACTACACGGGGAGTCTTCGGCTTGTTGGATTCGAACTCCCGTTCTCACGAAAGTGAGTCACGTGTCCTGCCAACCAGGCTATCCAGGTACCTCTTATAACGCATGATAGATAAATATCATTATCATCGTATAAATTTTTACTGATTAATTTATAAGCAGATTTCGACAATATTTTTATTTAAAGAGTTCAATGATTGACAAAAAAAAACTAGGTGAAAAATTGTTGGTGAGTAAGTTTTATAACTCACACTTGGATAGAAAGGGTTTTATATTGCACTTAGGAGTAAAGATATTGTAATAAGGAGTAAAGATATTGTATAGATTTCGAAATATCGGAATTGTGTAACTTTGAATTCTAAGAATAAGATTAAAGTTTAGGAAGGAAAAGTTAATTGCATGTAAACAAAATAATATAATTACTCATATAAAGTAAATAAAATAATTACATGTAGTGAATTATTGAAGCATAAATCCTGTAGAATTATTTAGTTTTCAGATTGTGATAGGAACCATTACAAAAAATAATAATTCTTGTTTAGTTATGATGATTGAAATAGTTACAAACAGATTGTAATTAGTATGAATTATATATAAATTATGAGAAAGCAAACAGATGGTGATTTTTGGATATAAATTCCTGATATTTAACATTTACGTTCGAAATTTTTTATTGTTTGTAAAAGAGTTCGAAATCCATGAAATGCAATTATGAATTTAAGTTAAAATATACTCCTTAATATAAAATACACTCTTTCATAAAAAGGTTTTTTCCTGAAATTTAGTATTTATGTATTTTTGATGTAAAAAGAAAGAAAAATTGCACTTGCTAGCAGCTTAAAAAACATTCATATTTTTGTGTACTGCAATTCTAATTTTTTAACAGTTGTTAAGAAAGAAAAAAAAACAAGAAATGCTCATTTTAATACCCTCTTAAAAAATAAATTCGTTAAAAAAATAACAAAATATGAGACAATAGTCTTTTAAATATTCGCAAAACATGTTATTCAAGGCCGGGATAGCTTGGTTGGTGGGGCACTGGGCCAATGTTCAACAGTTCGTGGGTTCGATCCCCGCCGGCAGAAGACTCCCCGTGCAGTAAATGGTGACTGATACACGCTAAATCTGTAGAGTCGCATAGTCCTCCATTTTCCCATAGCAAATCAATACCTCTAGGGGTACTGATCCAGGAGTTTCCTTGTTTTCTGGATTGCTTAAAAATTACAGGGCTACGGAGTTGAACATTAGTAGTCGTAAACCCAAAAATTGGGTCTGCTGTTCAACAACGGATAAAAAAAAAGAACATGATGTTCAGTTTTGATGTCACGTTTCTTTTAAGCCTTACAAAGTGTCACAAAGTGTTACAACTGCTACAGATTGTCAGGCTATATTTCATGAAGATGTACCAGCAAATCAACATGTTACAGATCATAATTATTTTTTTTAAACTTTTAGCATATGTTTTAATGACATCAATGATCATTGCTTTTAATAATGATTGTATGTGTATTTATTTCATTAAGAAAATATTTAAAAAAATAAAACTATTAATCTACTCATATATAATGTTTTTAAATATATTTTCCAAAATATTTATTGTCACTCTTATTGCTACTACCTCTCTTCACTTTGTCACAAATTGTCACAATTTAATTAACCCGCTCTCTCTCCTCCAAACGCAATATCAGTCTATTTTAAGCCTCTTAATATCACTCTATTTTAAATATCTTAATACTTATAATTCTCTTATCACAAACCTCTATTTTAAAGCATTTAATAAATTCTTCTCTTCTGCAGCTGTTTTATTGCTTTTGATTGCTAGTAATAAATATAATTATTTGCATATAAAAATTCAGGAATTATGAGAACTTTTCTTATTTAATGTTGTGTTTTATCTTTCATATTAGGAATTCCACAGTAAAAACATTTGGATAATTTTTTAATTGCTTCTAAAAAATTTGAAATAAATAAATGATACGACGAATACCAGGAAAAAAGTGTAATTTAATAACATTTTTTTTCGCTTTTGAATTCCAAGTATAACAGCACTTTCAAAATGCTCCAAACTTCTAATTTAGAGGGTTTAATCCATTTTCTCGGGTACAAAAATTTTATTGCTTTTGATTACTAGTAATAAATATAATTATTTTTCTGTAAAAAGACAAGAATTTTGTTTGTTTAATTTTATTATATATGCCATCAGCGGAATTCCATAGTGTAAAATATTTAGTTTGTTTTCATATGCTTCAATAAAATTTAAGATAAAATAAAAAAGACAAACATGCAAAGGAAAAAAAGGGCGCATTTGAAGAATAAGTTATGTAGCTGTAAAAATGTAACAAATTAATATTCTTTCAGAAAATTATTGTTATTTTCTTTCAAAAAAATGCAAGTATTTTTCTGATGAATATCAAGTAAAAATAAAAATATATCACGGAGTAAGAAATAACTAATATATATGCTAATTCTTTTTTCATTTTAGAATACAGAAACTTTTATTTATGTGAAAGTAAAAACAAAGTTTCACCAGAAAATTTGACTTATCAAAAAGAAAATTCTTTTTGTATTAAAAATGCTGTTTTATTTTTATTTTACATTTAAATCAAAATATGATGAATCGCTTTTAATTGTATCTTTACACGCATTGAATTTTAAGAAAAAAAAATCTTCTTTTACCTTGGATTATTGCTACTTTGCAGAAAATAAGATATAGTGAGAAGATGGTGCTTTAAATTGCAATTAAAATTAAAAGCCTTCCAAAACTTTTCTTTTAAAAATGGAAAGAAAAACAACCTAAAAAAACACGCAGATTTGCAAATTGTGATTTTCGTATAGAATCTATTTATCATATCTTTATTTAGAAACAACTGTAAATAATTTGTTTTGACGGTTCTTCTGAAAAAAATTAATATTTTTAATTTGTATAAATTTTAATTATCACGTTGATATTTTTACACTGTCACTTCTTAAAAAATAAGCGTTTTTCTTTAACATAGTGGAAAAAAGGAATTCAATTTTTTAATATTTATTTCCGAACAATCTTCTCGAACAATCAAAATATTAAACATTTTAAACTTGTTTATCATAAATAATAATATTAAAATAAAGTATTTAGTTTTCAAAATTCCCATTGGTTTAATTCTGAATCGGAATGAATATTAATGAAATAATATCCTTTGAAGTTACTCCTTTGGCCTGTGAAGTGATCTAGAAGACTGATGTCATTATTCGTTCAAAATCTCACCTTCTAATAAGCATCACTGATAAAATGAGAAATTGTTATTGAGTGTTAGTTAGTCCAGGGGCGTTTCTCGACCTCATTTTAACAGCTTAGGTGCATTAAATTTTGAAGGCTTATAACGTAGACATACAGACATTTAACCAATTTCCTACTTTTTTATTCACTAGCTAATCACCCATTCCTTCTATAGGATGAAAACAAGAAAATAACCTATAAATTAGAACTGAGGAATACTATTAAATAATTCACAAACTTAAAGATATATACCAGCACTATTAATAAAGCTAAAATGGGATTTTAATTTCTTTATTATTATCTTTTGCCTTTTCATTATAATCCGTTTTTAGATAAAGCAAAATGCGATTTTGCAAGTTTATCCTATCAAAGTAAAGATTAACTATATTCAATATTATTTTGAATAATGTTGTGCTCGAGGCCGAGCTCAAGAAAGTCAATATTTATTCAATACTATTATCGAGCAATTTTCAATGGTAGGGGAGAGTGGGGTCAATTGTAACAGGGTACGATTGTAACAGAGCAAAAATTTCGAGTGTCGGGTTTTAGATTTGGTTCCTAGGTGGCGCAAAAGGTGTATTTAATAAATCTACATGTACACCCCTGCTCGCAAACATTTTTATGTACTTTTGAAAGAGTTACGTCAGAAAAGCTTTTTTCACGCTACGTAAGTACTTTTTTGATATTAGAATATTATATTGTAACAGAGTAATTTTGTATAAACAAATAAAAATTATTAACCGAATATGTAAGTGGACACCTTAATTAACATTTCAGAAAAAAAGATTAGTTTTGTCAATTAACTAGCATTGTTTTTAACAAATGAAGCTGAGTTTTGTCAATTAACTAGCATTGTTTTTAACAAATGAAGCTGAAATGGCGTCTTGGGGACGATTGTAACAATAAGTAAAGGGACGATTGTAACAGCTGAAAATAAATAATCTTATGTTTACAAACCATTACTTAACTCTTTAAGAACCACCAATAGTTTCCTATATCATTTATATTATGTTGCATGTGCATTATTTTATTTGTCACCTTTCACAGCATAAATTAAAATTTTTAACCCCTTAAAGTTAAAAGTTTAACCCTTTAGGTCTCTGCTCATTATTATTTTTACTCCTAAAATATCACTACTATTTTGATCAATAAAAAAATATATCACAACTATGATAATATGTATAATTAACTATGTTTTAGTTGAATTTATGAACTGTTACAAGTGACCCTGTAAGTGGGGACAATTGTAACAGGTGGAAGACTGTCAAAAATGGTTAATAACTAATATAATAACATTTAAAATAAGGTATTTTTTTCTAGTAGAGGATAGTCTACTTTACTCGTCTGTCAATTAATACTAATAGTATATTGGATTTTTTGTTAGTTAAAAATAGTTAAGTAAAAAATGTTACAATTGACCCCACTCTCCCCTACTTATCCCTTTCCGGAGATCGTAAAAAAATTACCTCCCTGCTTTTAGTCAATACGTTTACACATACATTGGTATATTTTTCTACTTAGAACAGTTCGAATTATCATAATGCCAATAGTACACTGAATAGTACTTAATACTCAATAGTAAGTAGTAGTAGTACTTAAGCATTATCGGTGTCAAAAGGTTTTTGCAGTATCCCTAAGCAAATTGCAAAATTCTCCATTTAATTTTAATAAATACTAAAGTTATTATTTTTATCTCACTTACCATTTTTTAAATTAGTTTTCATCATAGAAAGACGTTTCAAAAGAGTAAAAATAAATGAAATAATGCCGTGTTTTCAGATAACTGTAAAAATGCTAATTTGGTGATGTAGCCATCACATGCCATCCACAATAATAATTTGACTACATTTTATAACTGTCATTGAAAAGTCGACGCATTTCTTGAGTTTACAACAACCAATGTTCAGCACCATAGCCTTGTAGTTTTGAGTCCAATACCGAAGACAAGGGAACTCCTGAATTAAGTAATAGTTAGTCTATCGGCAAGGAGACTCTAACCCATAATCCATCCGAGGATATTTTACTTCAGCATTGCAGTCGGTGGGAGCTGGGTGCGGAATACACATCGACCAGCTAGGGATTCGAACCAGGACCACCTCATTAGGAGGCGAGTGCTTTATCTCCTGAACAACCACGGCTCTCCACGATGATATTTGAGGTTATCTCGCGTAGTAAATAAAAAATAAATAATTATTAAAAAGCGTGTGAAAAGTTTCTCATTTAATTAAATTGAGTGTAAGCCAGCTAACATCCCTGATATTATTTTTTTAATATTTAAAAAAGCAGACTCGTCAGCAGTAAAATTTAACGATGGTTAATGCTTCACCAACCTAAAAAAATCATTTGCAAGACGGCTCTCCCGGATTCACTATATGAAATGTTGAAATGATTTTTTTTTTGGATTAGGGACTAAAATTTCTATTTTCTACCACTGTCCGAGTTTGTGAAGTTGCAAACGCAGACATCTACGCACATGCAGACTTTTATTATATAGGTGTAGAAAATTTATGATTGATAAAGATTCACATATTTGTAACTTTTATTTTGTTTTAATTGAACAAAGTTTTGCATGGAACTTATAATAAAAGTAAGTAAGTAAAATTCGTTAATTCAATAATTTTAAAAGAGTTAATGCGAATAGACAACAATTTAAATGGGTTCATCATAAAATACTGGGTTATGAGGTAGTATTATTGAATTAAAATATTAAAAAAAAAACACCACTATCGATTTTAAGCCTTTTTTTTAAAATAATAATCAATACCTTAAATTAAAACTTTTATGAATTTCATGCTAATGACTACTGAAAAATCTTAAATTTTATGCGGAGTTAACTATCCAACAAGAATACATGGGCTAGTCATCGTTTTTAAATTGCTTTCATGTACATAGATGCAGAGAATGTTCGATAACTTTGACTAAAAAACTGTAGTTTTTTACAGATTACATTTAAATTTAAAGACTTAAAGTAAATAACATCATAATGTATCGTATTCAAGTTTGAAAACAAACAATAAAGATTGAAAGACCAAACTACTTGTAAATTTGAGTAAATATTTCAAATCAGCATCATTCAGTTAATTTTCAATAATAATTTAATAATGTTTTCAAAATTTAAATAGGAAAAAAAATACATTTTTACACATTGAGACTGTTCGAGAAAGATTTCAATAACAGCTATAAATATTCTTAAAATTTCTTTAATAAATAAATAAATGTTTTGCATCATTAATACCTCATTATATTTCAAAAATTTTGGCACACTTTTCTTGCAATCGATCGGCGAACAAGAAAAAAGAAATGAAAATCATAGACAAGAAGATAACTCACGAGTAAAATGGCGTACATGAGAGTAATAAATGAGTGGCCCATTGCGACGTCAACCGCATACCTTCTGGATAACAAAAACACATCCTCCAGTACTGTCTCTTCAATCAATCATCTCTATTCCTGATGATGATGATCATCATCAAAGTTATTTTCCTTATTCCGCCAGAGCTACCTGTTCGGAGATGAGGTTGAAAAGTGATACCGTGGGATTAAAATGCGCTCTTTCTTCTCCAAGAGCTTTAAATTTTTCGGTAGAGGAACGAAGTCTTTCGGAATATGATTAACGATTTTGCAGCTATCATTTATAATGGGGCATCATTAGAGATTGTCCCTCGCATTTGTTTTTGGATAGGTTAAATGCTGTTGCGGAAATTGGAACTGGAGATTTATTGCATGATATATTTATAAATGGTTTCGTAAATTTGGATTGGATATTTATTGTGTATAATATCCTGTTATTTACAGGTTTATAAGATGAAAAGATTCGTTCGGCTTGCTCTTTCATGCAATTCCTATCATAAACTAGAAAATATACTTATATGCGTATGGGTTGGTTAACCTAAATTGGGTAATTGAGCATTAGAATCAGTCATTACTTCTATAACTTTGAGAAATGATCCCTTAAATGTAAAATGACCCCTGCTTTCTCCCTCTCTCCTCGTTTAAAATATGTTTAAAATATATAAAAGTTATAAAAGTTTTAAAATATGGAATGAAAAAATTAGGAAACTTCACAATCTTACGTTGTAAAATGATTTTTTGTTTTCTTCCTTTTTTTCGCTTGTTTTATACATATTCGAGCTTCGAGACCCTTTTTCTTTCCAAACGTCAATTTATATTAAAAACAGAGGCATCAATATAATTGAAGAATTTTTTCTCAAATGCAACATTTGATCAACAAAAAAGTCGAACTAAAGATCTAGGTCCATGTTCATGATTTTTGTAGGAGTAACTAAATTTTATCTAGTAAGCCTATTTAAGTTAGTACATTTCAGAATTGAGATTTTTTGCTCATTAAATTTGGTTATTAGATTTTGGAGTTAGCATATATTCTTGCTGCTATAGAGAAAATTGTAGAACTTTATATCTAAACCATAGAAGTGAAATATAGTAGATTACGATCATTTTTGTCATTGGATTTTGTCAAAATTGATGCGGAATTTTCCAAGTCAAATATTTTAAAATATTGTTCGCGCTGTATTTGGTTGTAGTTAAAATTTGATAAGGAAGGACCTTACACTTTTCACACATGAGTTAATTTTTTTTTTAATTGGAATTATTTAATTTAGTATACAAATGAGATTTTAAAATGTAGTTCTTTTCGTTAAAACATATTAATCCTGATTATTCCCTTTCATTCATTCCAAAATCTTAGCTTATGCTTTTTAAACTATTTTACAAGCAAAAATGAACAAATATGAACACAATTTAACCATAAAGTAATGATTGTATCGAATTATTTTTTTTCATAGTACATCCTTTTTTTAAAAATTTAAGTGTTAAAATGTGAAGTTTGGTTCTTTCCTTTTTTTTGTTTTTTGAGTAGAACTTGTTTTTATTCTCGACAGGTACTTTTGAAAGAGTAAGTTCTTTAAAATATTTTGATTTCACAAGTTTGCTTTTAATTAATTTAATTAAAAAAATGTATTTATTTTCTCAAGGAGAAGAGGGGATTAGTACAAAACTATTCGTAACTATGGTAAATTTAGTATAATACTTACAAGAAATCATCATGTTTTTAAATTGAAATCATCTATTCTTCTTTAATTGTGAAAAAAATCATGAAAAAAATTGTGAATACTAGCGTTAGTATTTAAGCTTAGTATAACAGCGTTTCCTTTCTATTTGTATTACAGCTTTATGATCTCTGATAGCTCAAAACATTGACTATTCAACTATTTCAACCGATTGTAAGTGAAATTACACAAAAATCAAATTAAATTATGCTTATTCATTCATTTTAAGGGTCTGAAACACAAAAATTTGGAAAAAATATTAGCTTTTTACTTTCTTTAAAATAATGCAATTTGTTATCCTTTTCAATATGTTACGAACAACGCATTTATTTCAATGTATTTATTGAAATATAAAACTTATTTTCATTTTTCTTCAGATTGAATTACAAGAGACGATAAAACTTTATGCATCTGTATGTTAAACTGTATGATCTCTGTGATAATATCTCAATATATGTATTTCTAATTTTCTACCAATTGTTTTGCTATATTGTTTTAAAAAAAGCACAGTCATGAAAATATAATTTTAATAATATATAGAACTTATAATTTGTGATGAAGATAAATTAAAGTACGGGCATTTTTTTTCAAAATTGACCAAAAAATGTAGTTAAAACAAGAATTAGAAACATTCTTTTTTCTAAAATCTTAAATTTTACAAGTTTTTAAAAAGCTTATAAGAAATCAGTGAATATTTTTGGTATAGTGTTTTGTATGCTTCGTAAAACTTTCAGATCATACTACGGTGTATGAAGTATCGGCACTTCGGATGCATCATCCGTAAAATCCATTATTATCGTAAAATATTACACTGTAATTTGTACAGTAATATTTATTTCATGAAAATTATAAAGTTATCTTATGGTAATTATTACTGTAAAAATTACGGTGTATTAGATTTTTGCTCAGTAACATGTTCCGGGAAAAAAAGATTTTTGAATAATTTGACCAGGAATTTTTTTCAGAGTGGAACAACAGTGTTGGCAATTTAAAGCAATGAACGCATATAAAAAGTTGTCAAAATGTGTTATAAACTCCTTAATTATAAATTTATTGAAATTATAAAAAAATAGTATGGGTGTTTCAATTTACCCCTTATCAAGTTACACACCGTGTTAGTCAAAATGTCTTAAAATTTAATTTTTCCTTCATCACCCCCATTTTAATTAATTTTGTGCTCAAACATATTTTAATAAAGTTTTTTTTTTCGAATGTGAAACGTCATTCTGATTTTTTAAATTGAACTTTATTCGTGAAATATCAGGAGCATGCATAATTAACACTTAACATTTTTTACTAATATTGGGAAGAATAAACATGTATTTAAGTTCTTTTCTCTGTCAATTTGATTTTAATTAAATGAATTTTCTTCGCGAACTGTCATTATTACATTTTATGAAGCTACATTATTTTTCATGCTACCATTTAAAAACTAATTTTATAGAAATCGTTCTGTCTTCTCAAGCTCTAGAGTAGTTTTCAAAACTTATTTGTATGTTTTTGCGTAACTAATCTAATTGTTTGACAAGAAACACACTGAAAAACTTATTAAGTGACTTAAAATGAATTTTAGAAAATTGCAATATACTATAAAATAAACAATAAAAGGATAATTTTAAAAATTGATGTTATAAGCCGGATTATTCTACCGATTAATTCTGCAAGAAAAAAAATGTTTCGAAATTATTTAAAAATTTTAAGGAATTAGATTTATAAAAATATAGTATGATGTCAAGTAATATTTAACATCATATTGTGCAGACAACATAAAGTGTATCTGTAGGCCTCATGCAAATAGTCTTCGTGACATCAATTCAAATGACATCATGTCAAATAATATTTACATAAAGTGAATATTTTCTCATAAAATTGAGCAATTGTTTAAAATTATTATCCAACTCCTTTTTGCAACAAAAATTAAGTTGCATCATTCATCTAAACTATTCACACATGTTCATCAACGAAAAATTCCGTTAGTTAAACTATTTAACAGATTTCACCCAAAACGGTTTTTTCCTAAATATCAGTATTTAGAGAAATAAAATGAAATATAACAATTTTCATGAAATTAAATTTAAGCTGTTTCTGTCAGATTTGCCTAAACTAAGGAGAATATGTGAATTCTCTCTTTAGAAAAAGACAGAAAGAAATAGAATAAAAATATAAAAGTATAATAAACACTTATTTTAAACGATGTTAACAAAAATGATATAGTGTATTACTAGAAACTTCTAATCTTCAAAAATATGCTACTATTTAAATTGATGAAAATATAAGCGTAAGAAATATTAAGGCGTTAAATAGATAATCGAAAGAAACCGAAGCGCAAAAATATACTAAATGACAGAAAAGCCTCACCCACCTGTTTGATAAAAATCGGCAGTTTTTGAGCACTCAAAAACAGATGCACATTCTCCAGACTTCAGAATGTCTTCTGCATTACCAAGGCTATTATTGCTTGATGATTTTGTATATTATCAAGTAAATTAATAAATTAATACGCTAGCTGGGGTACGAAATTCTCAGATTTACCATAATACTGAGTGAATGTACTCAGTGAGAATACTGGGTGTACTCAGTGAATGTACTTGAAAATATACTCTAAGATATTTATTTAAAATTCACTTTCCTTAAAAATACAGTATAATATAAAGAATAAAATGTTTAATGATATGACTTTGACGCACACGAAAATATATTTAAATGTTAATATTTTTTGTTTACATTATACGAGTACAACTGAGCTTAAATTATAATGTTTTAAAAGTTTTAGGAATATACTAGATTATCAAGAAAATACCATTGGACCCTTTTTATTTTCATTTCAAAATGTGCGAATATTTCATACTGATTTCCCATTCTTAATTAGAAATTTATGTTAGAAAGAAACTTTCTTACGTGTTTTTTCCTCGTTAAAGTTTCAAACAATACAGATAATTTTTAATTATATAATTAAGTAATGTAAATTATATGCAATTGTATACAAATTATGTGTAAATTAGAGGGAAAGATATTTTGTTTACCACTAAAAACTCCTCTTCTGAAAATATTTTTTGCACATTTTGTTAAATGCATTCGATGCATCTAGTGATACATATTTTATTAGTTTTATTCTTGATTAGTTTCTTAACTACAGCTTTTTTAACTATAAGCTTTCGAATGCCTTGCGAATTATTTCTTTTATAAATAATTGGCCATAAAGATTTCATTTGTACAAATAACTATTTAAAGTTGAAACAACTATTTATTATCTCAAAATAAATAAATGACAAATGAATTTTGAAAATGAATAAATGGCACAATTAATTTTGGTACTTATAAGAAAAGTGCTTTTATAATTCAAAAGCAATGAGTGTAAAAATTGTAATATTTTCTATAAATACGAATTTCTTTTATCTGAATGCAAATTAGCGTAACACTAGAAAGTTAGTAACATCGCTGTAAAACCAAAAAGACTGCAGGGGCCAATGTGACACTTCCCAGGCTGTTTCTATCGAGATCAATTAAGTATTATCAAGTATTCGTTTAAACGGAGTACGGACTTTTGAATTATTCTTATGAATTATTTTTGAATTATACTTATACATAGGTTTCTTAGATAAATGACTTTCCTTTTCTCTACAATATAGTAACTACAGATATATTGAAATACTTTTGTTTTTTTTTAATGAAACCGAGGCACTTTAAACTTACCAAATAAACCTTATAGCTAAACATACCTGGGATAATGGGATACCTATAAAAGTACCTAAGGGGCCAAAATATTGCACAAAGCAATATTCAAAAATAATTCAATAAAGTAAAAAAAAATGTTATGTTAAATGTTACGTATACATAAAAAATATTGCATAAAAATGTATATTAGGAATAATTATTTTAAATTCTTTTTGTTTCTGACTTGTTTCTAATGAAAACAAAATGACTTAAATAATTTCGGTCTCATTAGTTTCAGGAATCTGATGTTTTAAAAATTATTTTTAAAGCATCCTCTGATATATTATTATAGAATAAAACAATATGAGCGTTAAAAACAATGTAGCAAAACTTTGTAAGCCACTTCATCTTTAATCATGCTCTCTCATGTCAAAAATTGATGAAAGTGGAGTTTATCACTCATCGAACCGAAACAGCTTTCTACTTGCTGAAGTCACGGATGACGTCACTTCCGTCATGGTCCATTGGCTGCCATTACGTACTTCCTCTGGGACGATGGAATAATGATTAAAGTGAAGTAGAACTGACAAGAATATGATGGCGAGGAAAACTTTTGTAGCACTTCGACTGTTTAGAAGCAAAACTCATTAGAATTACTCATTTATGACTTCAATGTTTCGGTCATCATATACGAATGTAGAAAATGATTCGAGATTGATTTGCTGCTTTAGGTATTTCAAGGAACTGAAACTGAAATTGGACTACGCATGGATCTTATATTGCTTGTCATTTCAAACAGACTTTACACATTTTCATGCGACATCATAGTCATTAGACCTATACATTAAAAAATTTATAGCACTTTCCCTCACTGTTAATAAATTACGGTATAAAGTACCGGCACTTAGGTAGCATCATCCGTAAAACCCATTTTTACAGTAAAGTATTACACTATAATTTTTACAGTGATATGTATTTGATTACAGTGATGATTTAGTGACTTTACGTTAACTATTACCATAAAAAATACAGTATATCAGATTTTTGTACCGTAACGTGTACTGGTAAAAATGGATTTTACAGTAAAAAGTTCCGACATCTTGAGTACCGGTATAATTTAGTGGTAAATACGCAACAGTCAACACGCAGTCAAAGCTTTAGCAAGTTGTTCTGATGATTAATTTGCACCATTTCTCACTTGTTAGCTCTTTTTTTATTACTTTGACTATAGAATATATTATAAATAATTTTCAAATGATAAGTCTACCAGTTATTCCAAAATTGATAAAAATCAGTTTAAAAGAAATGGAAGGATTGGAAGTGTGCTGCAGTGTTCTTCAGAAAGTAGATTAATTTTCACTATATTTTACTATCAGTTTCAAATTTTGTCTACAGGTAACACTGCTGACTAGAAAAACTTTGTTTCAGAAAAGAACACTTATTTTAAAAACACCGTTTTATAGTCGATCTAGACTAGAAGTGGTATTTGATTAGGAACTAATTTTTAAAGTTTGTGAGAGTAAATTGTTTGCATTAGGTAGGAGAAAGCATCGTATCATACGATTCTGTCTCTTTTTCCCTTTTTCTTTAATTGTCTTTTTTTTCTTTTTTTTTCAATCGTCAGTCATTTTTGGAACACTCGTTAAAAAACGGTTAAAATTTATTTTCAGTAATTCAACATTTCAACTCGATGAAAATCTGTCACTGTGGCCTTATATTTACTCAAAGTTTTTTTTATTCAAAATGAAGAGTACTAACTTCTATGGAAAAAGTATGAATTATCCCTTTTTAGGTTAACCCGCTGACGGTTCTGCACGAAAAAAGTCGTATTTTAACCTGCAGTTTTCTCCGCTTAGCAAAACCGGTTTACCATGTTATTAGATAAAGAAATAACGAATAGAGCGAAAGATTCTCTCAGTTTTGCCCTCTTGCTAAACCACCTCTGGGTAAAAAAAGTAAATGCCAGTTCTACCTAAAGCATAAATATAAAACAAATTTCAGTTTTGGATTTCCAAAAATAACAATAAACCAATATTTCATCTTAAAAGTACAATGTAACACTTAAACCTTTTGGTATATGCACATAAACGTTAATTTAAATTTTATACCAAACAGAAAGTTTTGTCTCCTTCCGGGAGATTTAGTTTTTTGGTAGACTAGAAGTATTTTTGATAATTATGTTATCCCACTAACAACTTTTTATCAACTTGAAATTTTGAATTTTATAAAAAAGTTTTAGTGGTGCACCCTCTCACATAATTGTTGTAAACTACATAAGGAATTGAATAGGTTTGCTTGTTTTGAAGGTTAATTCTACATTTTTATAGCCCATAATTCTTATTATGTTGGAATTTTTTCTTTTGGAGGGAAAAAACACCATCAATAGGAAAGCTAGGAGTGAGGAGGGCAGGTAACAGTGAGGTTTATTAAAATTGGTTCTGTTTCCCCACCCTCAGTGAGACTGGATTTTAGATTACTAAGTAAAACGCATAAATTGAGTTAAATTTCGTTTTATTATTTCTTTTAAATTTATTTGCTCGTTAACTTTTTGAAATTATGGAATAATAAGCTTAATATTTCTTACAATATAGTGTATGTTAAAGTTCTTACAATATAGTGTATTTTATAATAAGCACTTTTTGACTACATATTTTTTAACTAGAAATGAAAAAAATAATGCTCTGTAACATTTTGCGCTAACACGAAACCAAACTAAAAATTATTTTCTAATTTTAAGTTCTATTGCGCTCTGTTTGATTGCTGGTACTATTCAGTACTGATTACAGTCCTGGTACTTTTGTTTATGCAAAAGAGCTTTTTTAATATCTGTGTGTTAGTATCTATTGACTGCAATACAGCACTCCTTTCTTTACTTAACCAATTCAATTTCACACCCTCATTTTGAAGAAGATCAAAAAATGTCTTCCCTCTTCTAAAAAAATTAAGGTTTATGAACATCGGCTGTTACTTTTTATAGACCTTTATGTAAATTTGAAAAAAAACTTACCTTTCAATAAAACGACCAAATATTTTGTCCATAACCCTTTAGGTTTAAATTACAGATCAAGAAATCTGTGGTCGTGGTGCTATAGTACGTGATTATTGGACCGGATATCCTACGCTCGTCACGTTATTATTGTTATAGTCATCTTGATTTCATTTATAGATAGTCATCTTGATCGTTCAAATGAAGTTTAAATTCTGGTTTTAAATCCTTAACCTTCACATTACTTGTTAACTAGTGAATAAATCTATTTTAATGTAATAGGTTATAAAATACTACATGATATGCTTTCTAACTGCTGCCGAAAAAAGGAGACAATGTTTTAAGAAATAGGGAAGAAAAGAATTCAAAATATATATATTTCGAATAGTTTGAAGCATGGGATTTAAAGATACATTTTAAAACAAATTCCCTGATATGAAAGAAGATATGGAAGGAAAAGGATTCAGTTCAGAATAGCGGTTTTGTTATCTTTGCACGTTTTTTTTTTCTTTGAAAGAGGAAAGATGCAATTTAAGTATATCGCATAGTGCCAAGATAAAAGATATGTGTATAAGTCTTCATCGAAATTTGATTAAAGTCATGAATGTATCAGATTTTATCAATATCAGGAGGCGAAAAATAAATAAAGATATCATTAACACTTTTGTACATGTGAATTTAATTTTGATGCAAGGTTTTCAATCTTGATTAGAATTTTACTCTAAAACGTAAAGATATTTATTAATAATACTATTTGTCATTATTGATCTTTCTTTTAAGAAAATTTGATTTAATTTTACGTCTTTTATTGTATTCAGTGTTATTATATAAGCTATAGTTAATAAAACTAGGTGAAGGTATTTCTTATATTTTTATGTGGTATTCTGAAAGTATTTCTTATAACTTATTTCATTAAATTTATGAGTGATGGAAACTCACATTCACTTACTGACTCTTGTGACACCATTTAATCAATATAAGTCAGTTCACATTTGCATAAAACTTCAAGGAAACCTTAATAAAGGGGCAACTCAACGCATGTAACTGGTATTAATTAAAATGCGTGAAAGTTATAGGTCTTAATTTGTCATAAAACCACTTAGTATCTCCTAATTCTATGTATTTTGAAATTTATTAACGAACATTGAATATATTTACACAATACTAAACAGGAGTGAAATTTACACTGAGAGAAAAGTATGATCGAAACTTCAGAAATATAGTAAAATTTAACATGTTTCTGGCTTTATGGAAACAGTAAAAAACTTTATAATTTTTATCGAAACACTTCGATAAGGATTTTGGTGAAATTAACTTATGGTTTAATAATAGGAGATTAAATTTGGTAAATTTGATAAAATTTGGTAATTTCATCATAATACATTAGACCATGGAATAAAAACTATTTATTAAATTGATGTTCAGTTTAAATTTAGTGTTCAGTTTTTTTTAAACTAAATAAGTGGTAATAAGAACTATAATTTTGAAAACCAGAGTTTCCAGTAAAATGGTTGCCATATGAAAAATTACCAAATTAATGATTTAAATACTGAAAATGGTTAAACATGGTAAACCATCTCGGTGTATTAATTGAGAGGAAAAATTTACATTTTAATTTAAGAAAACAGATTTATTTATAGATCACTGATATATTAATACATATTTTTTCCTTAAAGTTAATAAGATACAATATTTAAAATTGTTGATATACATGAAAATAAAAATGTCTGAAACATATCTTTATATCATGTCATACTTAAAAATGAAATTTCATTTTACTTTCTAATGCATTTTATGATGTAAATTATAATATTTTCTGTAAGAATACTTTAAGTATAATATGAAATCATATTCTTTTAATTTGATAATTTAATTCAAATTTGAGTTTTAGATTAAGTTTAGTAAATCGTAATATTTAAGTTTATAAACTTGAAAAGTTAGTTTCAGAAATTTTCAAAACTAAATTCGATATTTTCTAAATTTATTTCACAACAGTATCAGTTTTCATTCTTTTATGTAAATAAAAATAAGCATTTTGAGATAGAACAAAATTCTTATTATCTCGATTAATGGCAAAATTTATAATCAAATTCTTTTTTGATCCATTTAGATAAAAATTCTTATTATCTTGATTAATGACATAAAAAAATCCCCTTAACTAAACAAAAATATATTTCTTTTAAAAGCATTATTTGAATATTTTGGAATATTTTAAACTTATTCATATATTTTAAAGATTTCTTTGCGAAAATTTGTAATCAAAGTATTTTTAAAATTTCCAGTAATATGCAATAAAGTTATCTGAAAAGTCATTTGGTTTAACGTGCATAAATAATTAACGCATTCCAAAGATAACTGCCGTAAATCAGAGTCTGAAATATTCATATTCCCCTAACTTACAATGTAATTTCTCATGATGAAAGAGAAGCCATCATCGGATACTGACTAATAATGAATACGGTAGATTACCATTGCAAGATGTAGTCTGCCTTAATGGTGAATAGGCCTAGATTTTAAATGTTAAGTAAGTTTGAACCACACCGATGTAACAATGCAATTAATACACCTGGTTGGCTATGGAGGCGATTTCCACTGCTTTGGTTTAGCTTTAAAAGTAGAAGTAGCGCTAAAATATAAGGTAATTAAACAACAGCCCGGAACATATAATCACCATATTATGCAAATAGTTTTAACTTTACGTAATTTCCCTAAAATATGCAAGATATCTGAAATAAAGAAATGCGAAAACTAACTTCAATAGAATTTTTCATAAAGAATATAGTAATAATAGAATTTCGTGCATAAGAATTCCTCAATTCATATTTTAATGAAATACCATTTTTAAAGAGCATGCTTTAAAAGTTGATGTGTTATGCAACATTGTTTTTTTTTTTTTTAGAAACTGTTNTTTTTTTTTTTTTTTGAGAAACTGTTTTCTTGAGATTAGCAAGATTTTTTTTTTAAAAGAAAGTTTTTGTTCAGGAATTTTTGCAAAAATATTTAAATGTTCCAATGGATTGGACCGATCTTATTGTTTGGATCAAGTAGTAAATTTTCCTTTCTGCATGTACAGCTCATTTTTTGAGTTATTAATTTTTATTCAAAACTTATTAACTTTATTAATAAATTTATTGAGGATTTTTTTTCTTATCATTTAATTTCAGTTGTAAAATTTAAAGAAAAAAAGATTTATAAGATGTATCTACATAAATTAAATGTACTGAAACACATGAGTTCGAAAGTTTCGAAAAATAAAAATTATAAAGTATTATTATTTACATTTTTATTTCTCGAGTAATTCAACTAATTCCATTAAAACTAAACTATTGTGACCATATTTTTCCTATTATGGATACCTCTCAAAATTTGGAGGTAAAAAAGTTTAAAATGGAATATAAAGGAGGAAGCAAGAAGTATTTCTGAATAAAGGATGAGAAAAGTATATATAAAGGAAAAGTATATTTTGTGCCTGATTCCGCAACTAAAATATCATGTGTGCATATATGATTAAATAATTTGTAGAAAAATTAAGCGAGCTTCTTTTAATGAATTATTATACCACATTTATGCTAGAATAATACAATAGTTTTAAACTTTACAAACTTTGTGAAACTATGAAAAGAATTGCGTTTTTGAAAACACATTCTATTAAAGCACTCAAAATATATACTAATGATTTAATTTAGATAATATTTCTTTCTGTGTTTTCAATCAAAACTATGTTTCCGTCATAGCCTGAAGCTCATGCCTTTTCTTAAAAACTGAAAAATTAAAGAAGAAAAAAAAATAAAGATTCTTTTTCAAAATTGCTTTTTTTTCACTGATTCAACATTCTTGTATTAAATAAGAAAGAAAATATAACTTTAAAGACAAATTCGAAGGTAAAAAAAATCGGGTAAAAAGTTAGATGCTTTCTTATCGCAATGTTCTCAGAATTTTAATTTTTTTGTTTTGTTTTATCCGCCGGATCTCCAATTTCGCTTGATAAAAAAATAACAAAGAAATATCTAACACCTTTTTTTTTTAAGTTTACATTTTATCACCCAAAAGTTTTTAAGTTGCTTTCTCCTTCTCAGCAAACTTTTATTAAAAAGAATTAAAAGATAATAAATTTATTTCATTTATTAGTATCAGTTCCTATTTATTTCTACTAAAATGTTCAGATGAATGTCATTTTTTTTTTATTTAAAAAATTTTCTGAAATAATCCCATTGCCTGTTTTAATAAAGAATATTTTAAAGAAGATAATTATTAAAGAAGAATAGTTTGATTTTATCAATATTTCAAAAAACGTTAGTCTACATGTTTTAAATAATGTCCTACGTATTTCATCAATCATAAAACAGAGATATTTTTTAGCGATAAACAGACATTCTGTTTATTATTTGTAAACATGTAAGCATACTCAGATTTTTCCATTGGAATTATTCTAAAGAATTCAAAATTGCTGAGATTTTATTTTAAAAAAATGTTTTATTTGATTCCTTAAGTTTTCATTACATAAAATA
The DNA here is from genome assembly GCF_043381705.1 of Parasteatoda tepidariorum. NCBI lineage: Eukaryota > Metazoa > Arthropoda > Arachnida > Araneae > Theridiidae > Parasteatoda > Parasteatoda tepidariorum. Next base: position 48,863,175 of record NC_092207.1, on the reverse strand, counting down.
TATTTTATAGTTACTTTTCATTTGCTTAATTAACAAAATTCACCAATTCAAGTAAATTAATTAAAGAAAATAACTAAAATGTTTTAGTAACCATTAAAATAATTTAGTAATTACAATTCTAATCTGTATTATGCACATAATTTTTTTTCAAATGCTCATTTGTAGACATACTGTATGTTTAACTAAATAAAAAAAAAATTTATTGCATTACATGCACTACGTATACAAATTTTGGGATAAGGATTTCAAATTTGAAATTATTTTTGCTCCTTAACCACTTCCTTTCATCCGCCATGAAAATGACGGGGCGAGGTTCGCCCTCTATTTCTCGCTCCCGTGAAATTTCCGGGCTGGAGTGTTCAGTAGTAAAGCGCCAATAAGAATAAAACTAATTCATTTCTATTGCCCAGAAAACATTTAATTTTCATTTTACACTCCAGATGGCAGTACCAAGAGCTTTTTAAGATAATTGTAGATAGTTAGTTTGTTTTAAACTAGATGTCAGCACCAATCAAATACGTGTATATGGCAAAATAGGCACTTTTATGACCGTCTTCTTGAAAATTAACCGATCATTAAGGGGTTAAATTATAGACTTTTTTGTAATGACATTTTTAGTTTATTTTATTTTTTGTCGAAATGCACAAGTTTCAAAACCGCCTATATAACTATGGCTCTAGTAAATGTTCTGACAAAATTCTAAAGAAGTTAGAACACTTCATTAGGATAAAAATTGCATAAAAAACTATGTATGTCAATCTTTTATGCGGTTAGGTGTGATACTACATAAAAAAACCACACAAAAAACCTGTTCAAAATCACATGAAGAAGCAGTTCATAACGGAAAACCGACCCATGCGGTGCATAACCTTGCATTGGTCTCATCGCAGAATCTTGACAATGATTCCTAAGCTATTTCAATTCTGATTATGTGCCCTAACTCAACTAGAGTTTATTGCAGCATTTATCTGACCCACTAGTATAAGTAACGTTTTTAAACATGTACTCTTCGACAAAATAAATAAATAAAAATGTCATTCAAAATAAACTGTAGCTTGGAGAAATAAATAAACTGTAGCTAAAAATCTCATGCAACAGAAAAGAAAAAAGATATATCCATGACTTCTGAATTAAAATGTTGGCAATGATGATTACCTAAAAACGTTAACTTTTTTAAAATATTTCAAACTTAAAATATATAATATATTAAAATTGAACTCAAATGTATGTAAACAAGAGTTGATACGATCAAAACAGGTAAACCAAAAGAAATAGGTTCAATTACTAAAAATTCAAAAGAAAATACTAATTTGTAAGAAGTTTCCTCTTAAAATGACTTTTTCTTTGTTTTTATTTGCTTCTGGCTACGAAAATATTTTTTAGTAAAATCATGAATAAATCCGTATTTTTAGACTCTTCGGTATGAAAAGAATTTCTTACTTTTCGTAAATATATAGCCCTTTTATTTGATTTAAATCTTTTATGTATTTATTCCAGCTATTCAGAAAGTTTTCTTACTTTTCGAAATCGCCTATAGGGAAAATAATATTGGTTAAATTGATTTTAAATGCGGAATATGTCTGTTACATAACATCGGCTCTTTTTGGTCCATGATTTTATTTATACATTTCGCTTGTTAGGGTAAGTATAAAGATTTAAAGTTTTAAAATACAGTTCGACAGTGTCTTCAGTTATACTTGGAATCCTCTGTGAAGCAAAAATAATAATACTTAGTCCCATTACAATAGCAAATAAGTATGAAATATGTTACAGAATTTTTATTGATGGAAAAGCGAACACAACGAAAGTGGTATAGCGTCCATTATCACAGAACATGTTATGACGTTTAATATAAGATTGCATGAAAACAATAAAATCTGACAAGATCTAAGAAAAAAAGTAAATATAATGTGCTCATTGAAAACCATGTTCATTGTAAAGAATACAGCATAAATCACTATTTTCCTCTATTTTGCTTTCTTTCAACGTTTTAAATAGCAAAAAGTAATCATCCAAAGCATTTTTTTTTACACATCGCAGCTTGGTAGCTTTTTAGTTTAACATTTTTCATTTATTTGTAACATTTTTAGTTAACACTGAGAAAAAAAGTATGGGCAAAACTACCAGAATTTTTGAATTTTTCTGACTCTATAGAGCACCAAGAAGCTCGGTAATTTTTACCAAAGCACTTTGGTTTTGATTTTGGTATAATTATCAATAAAATGTGGTTTGGTATTATATGATAAAATTGTGTAAATGTGGTAAATTTCAAAATTTTTATCATGGTACACTAGAAAATGGCATAAAAACCATTCACTCATAATCTATTATGGGTACAGAGATTTAGAGAAAAATTCTCTTCTCCTTAGATCTATGTCTAAATTGATGAAGTGGTCTCACGAATGAGGGGTGTGAGGGTTCTGAGCTACGATGCACTTTTACCCTTGCGGTGCTCTCTTGTTAAACGAAAGGCTCACTTTTCTGATTTAGCTCGCAAAAGTCCAACGGATTTATACATTTTTGACTATAAAGGCGTTGTCAATAACCACTCGGACGTGCCCATTAATAGTCATGTCTGAAAAAAAATGTACAAAAGTTTTATTTAGAATGCAAAATCATCAGTTTTCATTCTTTATGCGTATGTTTTTTAATAAGATTTGTACTTTACTAATTGTTTCTAGGATTACGATCCTTTATTTTGCACAGCAACAGTTTGGTGTTATCATTAAAATAATCAAGGCATTATCATTAGAATGATTCTTAAATTTTGCAACAACCTGAAAAAAAATCTAATCGCAAAAAAAGTAAAAACATAAAACAAAAACCGAGAATAGTTTTGTGAAAAACATAAATTAATTTCATGCCGTCTTTTTGTTTTTTGAGTATTTGTAAAGCTATAATGATATGAGTAGTGCAAGGAATTTCCAAACTCCAGCAATAGTTCGATATTAAGTACTTTATTAATTCACAAACTTTTAATTAAGCTTATTCTAGAAATTTAATAATAAATAATATACATTAATGAAATGTTTTTTGACACCATGAATCCTGCAGGGCTGTCCATAAGCGAGTGGGAGTAAGAGGGGGTAGGGATATCTTCTGAACATCACGTTGCAAGGCATCCCAAATATGTACAATAATGTTCATGTCTGGGGATTTTGGTGGCCAGCGGAAGTGTCTAAATTCAGAAGAGTGCTTTTGGATCCACTCCCAGACATGAACATTATTGAACATATTTGGGATGCCTTGCAACGTGATGTTCAGAAGATATCCCCACCCCCTCTTACTCCCACTGTTTTATGGACAGCCCNTATATATATATACTTTGTAACACACAGTAAATGTTATCACACAAACTATAAATTCCAGCTATTTTCTAAGCAATCAAAACCAAAAGTATATTTTCACCAACCATCAAAAAGCATATCGTTCACTCTTACATGCAGTATACCCGATTTCAAAAATTCTGGATACTTTTTATATGGGATAAAACTGGTCATTTTAAAAGGCAAGATATTTTTTACAAATGAAAAAGTTCTGTAAAAGTTTGGCGAAATTCTTTCAAAAATGCAATTCAAATACCTGGTCAGGGTTCCCTTAATGATCAAAAGATGTACATTTTATGGAAGGAATATGGCTTCAAAACGGAGTTCTTTCCTCTTCTGTTGGCGACGATTCGGTGAATTTTTTTTCCACCCAAAAACCTGAGCAAACAGACCGGAGCACGCTCTTATCTCTCTTTTCCCCTTTTTCCTTCCTACCGACATCTCGGAAGTTATTTGGGATGCATTTCACGAACCGATGGATGCTTCTGAAGACGAAAAGAGAAAATCTCAACGACTTCATCCTACCGCCCTACTTCCCTTTAACATTTATTTCGATTTTGAGTCCACATCACAACTTCTACTCTAAAAGTATTTTTTTTTTTAAAAAAAAGGACGAAACGGATTATAATTGAAAAGAATTTTCTCTAAATGTTATACTTTAAAGGATTTTGAAAAATATTTTTTTAAACTAAAATTTACTCATATATTTGTTATACAAAATTCTAAGTTTTTTTTCTCTTATGTTTTGTTTAAATAAATGTATAAATCACTTGTTGTATAAACTTTAAGAATATCACACCCTAAATATTAATATTGCGAATTTAAGGATAACAATTAGAAAAAAATGCAATAAAGTAGGTTTAATAATACGATAAAGTAAGTTAATTTAATTTACAATAATAAACTTTTCATTGTTTTAAGTTTAAGTGTTATAATGTAGATTTTACAATAATAATCCTTGTTAATATTTTGTTACAATAAAGATTTTTTTTAAAAAACATTAAACAATTTTAATATTTTTGCATACAGAGCTCTGATATTTCTTGCAACTCAAGTAGTTAATTACTCTTCTGAGAAAAAAAGTAAAGGTCAAAACTACCAAAACATGATAAAATTTATCGTGCTCCTGGCTACATAGAAACTTCAAGAAGCTCTTTTTACCAATGTTCTTAGGTAATGATTTTGGCAAAATTAACAGTAAAATATTATTTTAAAATCTGTAATAAGATTAAGTAAATATAGCAAAATTTAATAGTTCAATATTTTCTTTGACATAAAAATAATTTATTCTGTTAAATTCAATTTACAGTTTTGTATTTTTTCCAAATTTATAAACTGTACTCAGTGGCATGACAAGCCATCGAAGGTCAAGATGTACGGTGCTGATCTCAGATTTCTTGAGCTTGTGTTCTGTTTTGCAGGAGCAATTGTTGCAGTTGGGTGGTCAGCTAGACGCGAAACATCCAGTGCTTAGTCCCCAAGTATGTAGGTACTCATTTTAATGACCCACTGAAGGACTGAGTTGTCATTTCCCGGTCCAAGGACACTTTTTATATTTGTTTAGTATCGAACGAGGGTTTTCAGGAGAAAAAATGCCAAAAAAGCCAGACAATTGCATTTATAAAAATTCTTTGATAAATGTTTAAATGCTTAGTAATAATTAATGTTTTGCTCGTTGGGTATACCCACTTAATGCAAAATTGATTAAATTAAATTAACGACGTTAAATTAATCTGAATAATGTTAAATTTATAAGCATACCAAAGATATAATACTAGAGATAATTTTTTTATAGTTAAAATTCGCAGTTCTGAGGAAAATCTTTCAAAAGGAAAACGTAGTAAAACTTACAAATGGAACAAGGACTTTTCGAAATTCGTATAAATACTGCTGATGCAATAAGAATATAAATCAAAACTATTTCAGAATTATTTAAAACTGTACTTAGTTACACAAAGAAATTTGAGATGAGTGATTTTTTGAATAAAACGCGTGACCACACTGCAAAAATTCGGGATAAAACTACTGCATAACTCCAGTACTTTGGGCACATCATCCCTAAAATTTATTTTACCGTAAAATATTATACCGTAATTTTTACTGTGATATTTATGTAATTAGAGATTGATTTTAAGGTAATAAATATTCTAAAAGTTATGGCATATCAAATTGTTTTGTTCCGTAACTTGATCCGGTAAAAAGGGATTTTACATAACATATCAAAGAATTGGATACCATGTTCTTTTCTTTAAAAATTTAAAAACTACTAAATAATGTCTGTGGTTTATTTCCATCAAATTAATTTGCATAAAATAGGATTTTGGCTTAGCTTACATAAGAGTTTCTTTTTTAAAATTGAAATTTTCCAATTTATGACGAACTAAACAGGCCTGAAAAATTTGATTTAGGAATAATTGGCTACAATGTATGACTAATTTTTATACTTTTTGGTGAGCTAATTTTAAATGTGGCATCAATTTGTTTCATGACATTAGAATTTTTCACAAACTTAGCTTGAATATATGTAGAGAAATGCCTATTTTTCTTATTCTGAAATAGAGAACGAGCTAAACTATTGTTATCAAAATAAGTGAGGTATTGTTCCTGATTGATTTTTTGCTTTGAATCCGAATTATACCAAACCAAAGACAACGGGATTATGTATTAGTTTAAAAGTTATAACAGTTTTTATGTAAAAAAAACAGAATTTTGTACTTGCACCTATTTACACTCCTGACAATGCATATAGACAAGTGGGATATTGTTTCCCGTATATTTTGTGATAAATCTAATGAAATAAAAATTAAATAAATCAATGTAACTAAAAGTTCCACTGCTAAAAGTGTTTTATGCGTTAACTTTAACCAACTATCAAAATCAAAAACTTTAATTTTCATGTATAAAATCCACACTTATTTTCAACTGTTAATTCTATGAACTTTGATTTTATGAGCCTTACTGTAAGTAAAACACATAAGAAATAATGCCTCTCATTTCTAGATTGCAATCTCAGACATGTGAAAATGTCTAAGTCAGCAAAAAAGTACAAAAAAACATTCGTAGCTTTTAGTGCTATCAACTTGGAATTGCTTTTATTCGATTGGACTTAATGAAATACATTAGACACAATGCCGCAGCTGCCTAGAGTGGAATAATTTTGTTTCTTCCATTGAATAGGAGCCATTTTGGACTAAAATCTATTAAAAAAACATTCTCGGGTTATTGCTTAAAAATTTGTTTTTATTTATTATCATCATAAACTGGTCTAAATAACTCAAGTTTCAGCCAGTGGCGACAACTTTTTTCAATAAATTTTTAAAAATTTCTTCAGCTCTCAATGCAAAGGATTGGTGGCTAAAAAAACATAATTTCTAATTTGTGAAAAAAATGGTACATTATAGAATTCTTTACAATACTTCCTAAAATCAGCATTAATTGGTAACTAACTAATATTTTGCTTTCAGGCCTAAGTTTATACAGATATAACAGTAGTTTATTTTCATAAAATAGTTTCCTGGCTAAATTTATATGAAATACATTCTTTGTAAAATCGGAAGCATAACAATTGTAGCTAACAATTATTTAGTCTCTAGATTTGCAATTTTATTTTGTTAAAATATAACACACAGTGCAGTAAAATCAGCTGCCGTGCATTTATGAATGTAATATGCATGTTATAAATTTAGGAAAGAAATATAGATAGGAATTATAAATTTTAGAAGAATTAAATAGGACAGTTTTGATTGCTGAATGACTTAATTTACATAAAGTCGGTTCTTGGCCTTCTATTTTATTTTCAAATAGCTTTTAATGATAAGCAGGATGTGTATCAAATCAACTTCATTTAAAAATGCAAAATTATCTGAAAGTAAATTTGCAGTAGTCACCCTGCATACGAAGTAAAACATTATTGTTGGGGTTCCTGATAATTTACATTGAGCTCACCTTGATGTACTAATGTAAATAGTCTTTATCGTCTCTTTAGAAAATTTTGACTTCTTGAACTACAATAGTTTTAAATTCTTGTAGAAATCAACTTGAAATATCTCTGTTGATCTAAAGAGAAGAATTTAAGGGTTTGGTACAATAGTTTTAATGTACACAATCAGATTGAAATATAATTCAATGTAATTCATGAATTTATTATAATTTAGTAGTAAACTGTATTTAAGTAACAAAGGTTGGATGTTAGGAACTCTTACGCTTTCTATTTAAATTTTAACTTTCTCGTTAGTTTTATAAAATTCGAACTAATGTTTATAGAAATCAGCATCTCATTGAATTCATTCGCTTTGAATTTTAGAAATGACAGTAAATATTTAATGAAAGTTAAAGTTTTCATCAAATTATCTTGGGGTAAACGAATTTTATAATTGTGTGCACAAAGTTTTTAATTCGCTTAAAAATTACTCCAGATATCACGAAACGCTGAAAAAAGTAAAATTNAATGTCCAAAAATGCAAAAAATGCAAAAAAAATGCAAATGTCATCAAAATCCGGGCCTTAATTATCATCATAAACTGGTCTAAATAACTCAAGTTTCAGTCAGTAGTGACAACTTTTTTCAATAAATTTTTAAAAATTTCTTCAGCTCTCAATACAAAGGATTGGTGACTAAAAAAACATAATTTCTAATTTGTAAAAAAAAATGGTACACTATAGAATTCTTTACAATACTTTCTAAAATCAGCATTCTGAAATCTATTATATTGATTAATTGGTAACTAACTAACATTTTGCTTTCAGGCCTAAGTTATTAGAGATATAACAATAGCTTATTTTCATGAAATAGTTTCCTGGCTAAATTTCTTTGTAAATACATTCTTTGTAAAATCGGAAGCATAATAATTATAGCTGACATTATTTAGTCTATAGATTTGCAATTTGATTTTGTTAAAATATTACACACAATGGCGTAAAATCAGCTGCCATGCATTTATAAGTGTAATAGGTATGTTATAAATTTAGGAAAGGAATATAGATAGGAATTATAAATTTTAGAAGAATTAAATAGGACAGTTTTGATGAATGAATGACTTAATTTACATAAAGTTTATTCTTGGCCTTCTATTTTATTTTTAAATAGCTTTTAATGATAAGCGAGATGTGTATCAAATCAACTTCATTTAAAAATTTAAAATTATCTGAAAGTAAATTTGCTGGAGTCACCCTGCAACCAAAGTAAAACATTATTGTTGGGGTTCCTGATAATTTACATTGAGCTTACCTTAATGTACTAGTGTAAATAGTCTTTAACGTCTCTTTAGAAAATTTTGACTTCTTGAACTACAATCGTTTCAAATTCTTGTAGAAATCAACTTGAAATATCTGAGTTGATCTAAAGAGAAGAATTTAAGGATTTGGTACAATAGTTTTAATGTAAACAATCAGATTGGAATATAATTCAATGTAATTCATGAATTTATTATAATTTAGTAGTAAACTGTATTTAAGTAACAAAGGTTGGATGTTAGGAACTCTTACGCTTTCTATTTTAATTTTAACTTTCTCGTTAGTTTTATAAAATTCGAACTAATGTTTATGGAAATCAGCATCTCATTGAATTCATTCGCTTTGAATTTTAGAAATAACAGTAAATATTTAATCAAAGTTATAGTTTTCATCAAATTATCTTGGGATAAACGAATTTTATAATTGTGTGCACAAAGTTTTTAATTCGCTTAAAAATTACTCCAGATATCACGAAATGCTGAAAAAAGTAAAATTAACATTTAGAGGTTTTATCTCTACCGCTTTGGACAGCTCTCCTTACTGAACTATGGGGACCATATTTTCCAGATCGCCACTACCCCTGTATTTTAGGGGACAGAAATCCAAATCCGTCAGAAAAAAAATATGTTTATTTAGAGAAAGTGCATTGTTGCGTCGAATTTCGTAATTTAAAATATTGTCTGTACTAAATAATTAGCCTATTTTAGGTCACCCACTTGAACCATTAAGACTGAGTCCTGGAATGTGAAGATCCGATTATTAGATTAAAAGTTATTGAGGGTGGTTCACTTTCTTTTGTGCACTGTGCAACAAAATAGTGGGGGAAAAAGAAATAAATCAAAATTTATTGTTAATATTAATTTAAAGGCTTCCTTAAAAGAATATGAAAATATCTCACAGTGTTTTGTTTTCTTACACAACTTTACTTTTTTAACTTTTTACACAAAGTATGTGAATGTTTGTAATAGCGTGAATCAATAGTGTTTTATTTACCATTTGTGCCTGTTTATAAATTTTTTATAACATCTTTCTTTCCTTTTCCCCACAGTATTTATTAGCTTTATATGAAAAATATGTGAGTATCGGTAATAGCGTGATTCGATAATGTTTCACTTACCCTTTGTGCTTGTTTATAAATTTCGTGGAGGGTCTTGTTTTTCTTTCCACCACGATATTTATTAGCTTTATACAAAAAATGTGAATATCCGTAATGGTATTTTACTTACCCTTTGCGCCTGTTCATAAATTTTGTGAAGCGTTTAATTTTTTTCTTAACAACATTTATTAAGTTTCTGCACGGAACAAGTGAATATATGTAATAGTTAAAACCCGGATTTTGATGACCTAAAAAAATCTCAACTAATGCCCTTAAAAAGAACAAAAAATGCCTTTAAAAGTGCCAAAAATAACCTTAAAAATGCTCTAAAAATGCGAAAAATGTGATTAAAATGCCTTAAATAAAGTAAAAATATTGAACTAAAACAATGTTTTACTCTTTAAAATTATTATAAGTCATTTCAAAAAATATAAAGCGATACAATACTTGTTTTATGTTCATTAAAGTTTGAAAAATATGTTTTATATCCTAAAATAACAAAAAAAGTAAAATATATTGACACCAAATCATTTTCATTTTGCATAGAAACTTTAATGAATATAACAACTTCCATCTCCTAATATTATTAAATGTCAGAATTACATTGGACTATTAAATGTTTTTTGATAATTTGAAATGTAAACGAGCGTTTCTTGTCTGAAAGTAAATCTTTATACCTGGAGGAGCTCTTTCAAGGTCTACTGATGTTATTGGTGCGTACTTGAAAAATACGGTCTCACTTACTGACAATTCTTCTTCAATTTGAAAAGATGTTGCTTCCCCTGTTAATATCCTAGAGATTTCTTTCATTGTTTGGAAGCCAGTGTAATAATTAAAATTGATAAAAAAAATAATAAAAATTGAAAAAAATTTACAAAAAACTTAAAAAATGCTTTAAAATGCAAAATACGCCCCAAAATGTAATGAAAAATGCCCTATCAATCTAAAAAAATGTTCTAAAGGACAAAAAATGCAAAAAAATGCAAATGTCATCAAAATCCGGGCCTTAGTAATAGTTAAGCTAGATAGATTATAATTAAGTTATTTGTTGCACAACATCTACTTTTTTCTCATATAAGTCTTAACTAGTACAATCATATAGTTATTCCGCATATAGTCAGCATAACTTATATACGTCTAATAAAAGGATGTAACCAATTTTTTTGTAAGCAAGTTTACTTAGTTTAGCTCCTTCTTTCCTTCCCCTCAACATTCATCGCCTTGGCGACCAGTTACTGAAAAAGGAGTGTAGAACAACTGATATCTAACCTCTTGTTGAGAGTTAGGAAGAGAAAGTGTTTCGCCAAGATAAGAAGTTTATGAGCTTTCTCAAAGAAATTGGAATCATTTTTCCTCTTCTCTTCACCGCATCTCGTTCTCCTCCGAACAATAGGATGGGGATGCTTTTTACTTTAAAACAAAGGAATTTATGATGATTTGGTGCTTGGTTTTTACTTTAAACCTACAATCTAAATATATAGCAATAATAAACAATCGTTTAAAGGATTGAACAATAGTAAAAATTGAAATATGGTTTCTTTAAATCTTTTGTTAAAAAAGATGTGGCTGTTTTGGTTTGTACGATTATGATAAATGGGATGAAAATACAATAAATCCGTAATGATGTATACTTGAATAATCTTTTCAGTTAAAATATATTTTTTAAGCTGCGTTTATTTAGTTGCATTATTCAGACACAAGTCTAGACATAATTTTAAAATATAGCATCACTCAACTTTCCGAGGTATCATATTTGTTTAAAAGATGTCAAGAAAATAGAAAGAAAATTATTGCATTGAATTTAAAAAAAAAACGCTTAAATCTTATAAACCGCTTTTTGCACGGAAATGTTACCAAATTAAAAATCAATTTATATGAAATAAGATGATCATGCCAGAAATGTTTGCATTTTATTATTGAAAAATATATTAGAATATCAAAACAACTGATATTATCTTGGGTATATTGAAGTTTAATCTCTTCATGTATACAAACTGAAAAAAATAAACAGATGTATTTATGAAATAGTTTAAATAAATTATTGTGTCTGAAATAGTTTATTTTTATAGCGTAATTCATTAGCATCTATTACGGTTATAATACCATAATTTTATTTTAATTTGAAAACATTTTTAAAGTCTAATATTCATACATCTGCTCCTATTCTAGACATTAAGTTAATAAACTTTAATGAATGAAGCACTTTATTAATAAAGTATTTCGAACTAAATTCAGAAATTCTTGATGAAAAAACTTTTTGCTTTGGTATAACTACAGCTTTGTCATAAAATTAAGTTTTGTTTAAACTATTGGTTCTTACGCTATGAACTTAAGAATACAGCAAGCATTTAGAAGAAGAAGTGGAAAATTTGATTAAAATACTAACTAGAGAGAATTAAGAATTTCTGGAAATAAATATTACCGATTTTAGCTAAAACAGAATTGTCTTAAATTAATTTCTCTGTCTTAATATGATTTATTTAGTCAAAAAAATCATTTTTTATTTCGATATAAGTCTTTATAGAATAATAACCAATTAGAATTTCAAAAATATTTTGATTTTAATTTTTGAATTTCTAAAAATAATGTTATTGCTGATTTATAATCTGGAAGGGACGTTTCGCAACACCGGAAGTGTGTTATACTGTAAAAAATTATTACATGTGAGGTAGTTATAATCTATTAGTTTCCACTTCTTGACTTAAAATGTAATATGCATATAAATACTAATTAAATATATCCATAAAGGTATATTGTTGAATAAGTATGAATTATTGTTTTGATTAATTACTTTTGCTAATGCATATCCTGAAAAAAAACCCAGTTTTTTTCCCAGTAATTTGATTGAGGATCGAGAGAATTACTTTAAAACTAAAATGAATTTTGCCATGAAATTTGGTGACTTTGAACTATACTTTTGGCTTTTTAAACTGAGACAAAATTTCGCTTTAAATATTTGGTCACTTTGCATCTGAGTATACACAATGTAAGAAACTTTATTAAAAATACCATTAAAATTTACCTTTAGTTATTATTTTTTATCACATTTAGTTATTGTATTTAGTTATTTGGTTTAGTTATTTAGTTATAGGGCCAAAATAAATGTACTAAAAAGAAATTTCATTTTATTTTTTTGAATTTTTATTGAGTGCACAGAGTCTAATGTAAGTCCTAAATTCTATCTCTTTTAAGATTAATTCCTTAAAAATTATCGAAATTATGTTACATATAAAATTAATTTTACATGTTTGCATTGTTTTATATCACACTTAATTCAGTTATATATGTTTCATGAATTTTTTTGGAAACAAGTTTAAAAAAAATTTTTGTATCAAGTTTAGGCATTGGCTCTTATCATTTGCATTTATTTAATCTCATGAAGAAGGAAAAAAATTATGTATGAAAAATAATAGGAAATGAATCTAAGAAAATTACCAAAATTACTGTATTTTTTTTAAACAATATTATATTGTTTGGTCATACTACATGAATTAGTTAAAATTCAGTTTCCAAAGTAGCCGAAAAGGCTTAAAAACTTTCCTTCGGTACTGATTAAAATTAGTTGAAAAAAACTAATTTTTCTTCCATGAATTTTTAGAACTGCTATTTTAATAGCGCATGAAACCAATATTTTTTGGTTTTATTCTCAACAGAATGCGCTGTATGTTTATTCCCTATTGAAAAGCATGATGAAATATTAGGAAGTAGGATTATTACTTTCATTCAAAGTATTGACAGAATATTGAATCATGACTCAATCTCTTCTCCTATTTATAAAGAAAATCCTAAAATTCATACTAGAATATCGAAATATAGTTTGATTTGAATGCAAAGTATGCACAGTCACCACTTTTCCTTAGCTAATGCCTTAGCTAATCGCCTTAGCTTTTTAACAATATTAAAAATCTCGGATATTCAGAATAATAGATATCTATTTATTTATTATATTTATTTATTATATTTATTTATTATATTTATATATTAACCATTGTATATTAAATATATTTACTGACTTAATAGATATTTTATTTGATTGTTTTTATTTTATAATAAAAATTTTATAACATTAAAATGTAAAAATTTAAATGCACAAATGTTATTATATAATGTTGTTACAAGTCCCAATAAAAATGCTTGATTTGAATTGAAAGTATGCAGTCGCCATTTTGCCCTAGAAAATTTGCACAATATTAAACAGCTTGGATATTCAGAATAATAGATATATATATTTATTTATTATATTTATATATTACCCGTTAAATATTAAATATATTTTCTGGCCTAATAAATATTTTATTTGATTACTTTCATTTTCAATAAAAATATTTTAAATTTGTATTTTTTTTTAAAAAAAGAAATCTGATTGTTAATCTAAAGAAAAGTCATCCTTAACCTGTCATTAAAACTAACCTTTCTTTTTTTGTATTAACCAAAAGAATTTTCAATGAATTAATTTGTAACAGATTGTAAGAAAACGTTTAATATGAAAAAAAATTACAAAAGCTTAAGTAGTACTTATAACTTATAAAAAACAAAGAAACAATAATAAAACGAAATAAGATCTCGAAGGTAATTAAAATAGTTGAGCCGTAATAAGCCAGAAAGCGTAAAAATTTGTAAGTAAGTTGCTAAAGTGTTAATTTCTTTCATTCAAAATGATATTTTCTTTCTTTTCGCTCGAAACTTTTAATCTTAATATGCAGAAGACTGTTTGCGCATTTTCACGGCTTGTTGAGTTTTCACTTGACACAAAAGCTGTTGCATTCACCATCAGTTTCAGTCTTCCCGTTCCACGAGAATTTTTGAAATGTTTAACATTTGGTGGGGAAATTAGTTGTTGCTCAGTCAGGAAGTGTCAGATTTCGTTCGTAAAGGATTTGCTTTAAATTTCTAACTGTTTAAGCTTCGTGTTAAATTTGCTGTACTTTGTTAAGGTTATAACTCGAAACAGTCTCGCGTTATTGTTGGTTAAGTACCATTTAATAATATTTAGCTACCATTCTAATTAGAAAAAGAAATAAGAAAGTGTTTTATGAATTTTATGAAAATATTTTAAGTATAGTACTTAATGTCATTGTTTTATAAGGAAGAAATATAATGTTTAAATTATACAATTTTAGAAGAAAACATGCATGATATATGCAAACTTTGCTACTTGTTAGTAATGTAAAACCAATTTTAAAATACTCAAGCCCTAAAAAACACCAAGACACTTTTCTTTTTCATAGAATTTGTTTTTAAAATTGAGCTATAAATTTGTTATGCACTGTTTAAACTGATTCTTTTAATTAGCATTGTTTAATATGAAATAGAAAAAACTTTTGAAAGTACTTGACTTACTCTAGTACATATATGTAGGTTATTATTCCTTTAATACGAAACATATTTCATGATTTAAAAAATTATGTTCTTATTGTGTCGTGCAATCTATTATCCTAAGTTTAATTTCTTTTTTAATTAAAGTTGATTATTTTTAAAATCAAAGTAATCATTACTTTCGTTACGATGAACATTTTAAGTAAATGTGCTCTGAGAAAGAAAGTATGGTAAAAACTACTAGAATATGATAAAATTGACCGTGTTTCTAGTTCTATTAACAAACATATTTTAGAATAAGGCAGGTAAATATTTACTCTCACTGAAAAACTAGTACAATATTGCAACCTAAACAAGATGTTAAGTTGAGCAAAGTTTTTGTTTACCTTAAGATACAGTATCATGAAATAAAGTTTAAGATATTTTAATTTGCATTATAATCATGTTAAGACTTTACTAAATTTAATGAAGTATTAAAACTTTAGCTAAATTTAATGAAATTATTTTTTCATTCTCATGGTATAACCTGTTTGAATATGTCTTTGTATTTTTTCATTGATTGGTAGCGAAAAATCAAAGCATTATGACCACCTACTGAACAATGGGTCACGCCCCTTCTGCTTTTCAAAACAGTAGCAACTCGCCCAGGAATTGTTGCTACAAGTTCCTTTCAGATAACTATAGACTAGTTGTATCATATATCAAAGCAGCATTCACGCAAAGTTTAAATATTCCGAAATGGCGTAGTTTGATATCTGAGCTCCCATTGTATGATAGCCCAAATGTGCTGTATCGCATTATAATGTGGTGAGTTTGGTGGCCAGAACATTAATTATAATTCATCAATTTCTTTCAAAGTCCTCTAATACAATTTGAGCCTTATTAATTGAAGCATTGCTCTGCTGCAAGATTTCATATCCAGTTGGAAAAACAGAAGCCATGTATGGGTTTCATTGATCTGTAATTATGTATACAAATAGTTAGCAGCTTTCAGTGTCTGTTATATCATAACTATAGGCTCCAGAGTCACATATGAGAACGATCTCCAAACATAATATCGCCACCACCAGCATGGGTATGATCTGCAGAACATGTGAGGAGCAACAGCTCAACCGGAAGATGGCGTGACCTGATATGACCATCGACGCGAAGAATAAGAAATCATGATTCATCTGACCAGACAACTGTCTTTTATTTATCCATGGCCCATTGTAAGCACTTGGTGAACAGAAGCACCTGAGTGGGACATTTGCTGCACAATCCCATATCCAATAGTGCCCGCTGAGCAGTATGTTTCAAGACACTTGCACTTGGCCCTACATTATATTAGTCTGTCGAATGATCCACTGTCTGGAGTCGATTTTTTTCACCAAGCGGGACAGTTTCCGGTGGATCTCCTAATATTGACATGATCACAGAAGTGAGTCACACTTAATCCTGTCTTGAAAGAGAACCAAGAGTCAGCACTGGATTTTTTGAGCGTTTTCAGCTTACATTTGATAATAATTAAAAACTCATAAGTTCTTTTTTTCTCTGCAAATATCAACGCAATATTCTCTCTTAATCATATTCAAGTCAAATATTAATCTTGAGTTCGTTTCTTACCAGAATTTCAATATATATATATA